>NC_074698.1:37154888-37281376 GCF_029448725.1 Salvelinus fontinalis
TTCAATATTCAAATTCAATGTTGCAAATGTCGGAGAAACAGACAGTAAGGTTTATACAAATCTCCGCTGTTGAAAAGTAAAACTAGATGCTTTTTATAGTGGAGATCAAATGCATAACGTCCCTGTGTCACGGCCGTTGCTGGAAGAAGACCAAGGTGCAGCGTGGTCAACGTACATTTTCCTTTTTATTTCAAAATGTCGCCAACAAACGAAAAACAACCGTGAAGCTTACAGGGCATTAGTGCCACAAACAAAGTTAACTACCCACACCGAAAGGAGGGAAAAAGGGCTACCTAAGTATGGTTCCCAATCAGAGACAACGATAGACAGCTGTCCCTGATTGAGAACCATACCCGGCCAAAACATAGTAATAAAGAAACATAGAAAACAAAACATAGAATGCCCACTCCAAATCCCACCCTGACCAAACCAAATAGAGACATAAAAAGGCTCTCTAAGGTCAGGGCGTGACACCCTGCCTGGGCTGATGAGACAGTGGATTGCACAGTCAGATGGAACAGAGTAAATAGGCATTTTAACGTCATAGATTTTGCCGGCTGGACACCGGCTGGAATGCGCTTTTAACCAATCAGCATTCAGGATTAGACCCACCCGTTGTATAAAAGCTCTCAGAGACTTACCCAGAAAGACTCACAGCTGTAATCGCTGCCTAATGTGGTTCTAACATGTATTGACTCAGGAGGTTGAATACTTACAGTATCTAATCAAGATATATTAGTGTTTTATTTTTAATACACTTTTTACAAATGTTGGAATTTTCTTCCGCTTTGACATTACGGAGTATTTTGTTTAGATCGTTGACAAAAAAATGACAATTACATCCATTTAATCCCACTTTGTAACACAACAAAATGTGGAACATTTAAGGGGTGTGAATACTTTCTGGAGGCTCTGTATATTTCCATCAACGGTTTTTATTTTCCTCCCAGTGTTGCATACAGAGAATCTGTATTGCTTCAAAGTTGTGTTCCTTGCTTCAAAGTTGTGTATATTTACAGTTAGTGTATACTTGTGGAAGATAAAACAGGTGAGTCTACCCATGAGTATGTGCACACACGTGTGAATGTGCTTGTGTTCTAATGTGTGTGAGTGTGCGTCTGTATGAAGAGTGGTTGTGATACATCTTCACTAGCAGGAATAACACAGGAGTAAATACAGGCAGAGACCACTGGAAGAAAAGCAAGAGAGAGGGAAGGAGTAGGGAGGGAGGGAAGGAGGGAGGAAGAAAGAGAGAGCGAGAGAGAACTGGAGAGAGTGAGAGAGAGGGCGTGGGGGGTTGTCATCGCTCTCTCATTCCAAGCTCTGCAGCAACAACAGCAGCTCTGAAAGTGGAAGAGGGAGGAGGAGGACGAGAAGAGAGGGAGGGAAAAAAGTTGGTGGATTTAAAAAAGAGACTCTTGGATCAGTGAGCTGCTACCTCTGTCTGCCCCCCCCCCCCCCCCCTCCCCCGCATGGGCTCCTAATTTGGGATTTGTTTAAAGCGGGAGACAGCGTCTGGGAGACTTTGCCTTGCTTGGGAATAAGGGATTCCTGCTCCCTCAGATTCAACCACAAAATGTCTGATTCCACTGTCAATGCTCACTTGGAAGGAATCCTATCAGACTTTGAAGGTTAGTCTTCTCTTTTGGACTCTTCTTCTCCTCTTTTTCTGTCTCTCTGTCTTTTCTTATGATGTGAGGACACATCATATCCAAACTTTGTATTATATATATTTTTAAATAGAGAGTATTTTTCATTGAGAGTTCTATATGTTGAATGTGGGTATTGAAATGGAACATTACATTTGGAATGCTGCCTTTTCAACTGCTTCTTCAGGTCAACTATTCTCTCTCTCTTTATGTAGCTGCTGTGAGCTGCGTGTGTGTCAGCCATGGAGGTCATGTGGGCATATGGTGTGTGAGAGAGTGTTCAGTTCAGAGCACAGTGTTCTATTGATTTAGCAGCTCTTTATAATCCTCTTTAAAGGAGAGAGAGAGAGAGAGAGAGAGAGAGAGAGTGAGGAGAGAGTGAGGAGAGAGAGAGAGAGAGAGAGAGAGAGAGAGAGAGAGAGAGAGAGAGAGAGAGAGAGAGAGAGAGAGAGAGAGAGAGAGAGAGAGAGAGAGAGAGAGAGAGAGAGAGAGAGAGAGAGAGAGAGAGAGAGAGAGAGAGAGAGAGAGAGAGAGAGAGAGAGAGAGAGAGAAACTTGACTTTTTACTGCTCTTTATTGAGACATCCTCACTACGAAAACACAAATCAAATCAAACTATTTATAGACCAAATTTCCTACAGGGGATACACAATAGTACCTCCAGTGAAATCTCCCTCCACCCCTAGCAAGAGAGAAGGAGAGGGAAAGAGAGAGATCCCTTTAAAAGAAACTCAGCAACTGACCACGGCTGTGAGAGTAACACCTGGCTCTCTTCTCCCTCCCCCATCCTACCACCACCGTCTCTACCTCTCTCTTTCCCTACATCCCTCCCTCCTTTTTAGGGTCTTTCTTCCCCTTTTCATCTCTGCCCCTGGCACAGATTCCCTCTGTCATCCCTCTCCTCCTTCTCCTCCTCCTCTTCGTCTCTCAGTGCCTCATCCATCCTCTGTACGTCTCCAGCCGTGGGCTTTACTGACAGGCTGACACCTCTCCCATGTCTGCATCTGCCTGCGTACTTCACAAGCACATGCCCATTAGGCACACATCCACACCTGTCCAGAGCTGATCCCTGTCAACACCAGGTATCTAGTGGTATGTGCTATGTGCTCACTGCTCACTCCCTGTAACTGCCTAATGCAACCAGTGGCATACTGGTTTCAGTTTCTGAAGAAAGACTGAACACAAACAATAGTTGAGATGAAGGAAAGGAGTACAGGAAGAGGAGAAGAAAGGATGAGGAAAGTGAAGAAAAGCTGTCAGATGCTGACTGGAATGTTGTCAAAGCTAATGGGCTACTGTCTTTCATTTCCAGTAGTGTGAGATGCCTCCTGATTTGGGAATGCTGAATACATGACTGTGTCCCAGTGTTTTGTGTCACAACTCAATTATACAGAACGTGTGTGTGTGTGTGTGTGTGTGTGTGTGTGTGTGTGTGTGTGTGTGTGTGTGTGCTTCAGTCTCCGATGTAGGACAGGGTGCTGAGGACAGGGTGCTGTAGTAGTAGGAGACTCAGGACAGGGCACTGTGGTAGTAGGAGACTCAGAGGACAGGGTGCTGTGGTAGTAGGAGACTCAGGACAGGGTGCTGTGGTAGTAGGAGACTCAGGACAGGGCACTGTGGTAGTAGAATACTCAGAGGACAGGGTGCTGTGGTGGTAGGAGACTCAGGACAGGGTGCTGTGGTAGTAGGAGACTCAGAGGACAGGGTACTATGGTAGTAGGAGACTCAGAGGACAGGGTGCTGTGGTAGTAGGAGACTCAGAGGACAGGGTGCTGTGGTAGTAGGAGACTCAGAGGACAGGGTGCTGTGGTAGTAGGAGACTCAGAGGACAGGGCACTGGTAGTAGGAGACTCAGAGGACAGGGTACTATGGTGGTAGGAGACTCAGAGGACAGGGTGCTGTGGTAGTAGGAGACTCAGAGGACAGGGTACTATGGTAGTAGGAGACTCAGGACAGGGTGCTGTGGTAGTAGGAGACTCAGAGGACAGGGTACTATGGTAGTAAGAGACTCAGGACAGGGTGCTGTGGTAGTAGGAGACTCAGAGGACCGGGTGCTGTGGTAGTAGGAGACTCAGAGGACAGGGTGTTGTGGTAGTATGAGACTCGGAGGACAGGGTGCTGTGGTAGTAGGAGACTCAGAGGACAGGGTGCTGTGGTAGTAGGAGACTCAGGACAGGGTGCTGTGGTAGTAGGAGACTCAGAGGACAGGGTGCTGTGGTAGTAGGAGACTCAGAGGACAGGGTGCTGTGGTAGTAGGAGACTCAGAGGACAGGGTGCTGTGGTGGTAGGAGACTCAGAGGACAGGGTGCTGTGGTAGTAGGAGACTCAGAGGACAGGGCACTGGTAGTAGGAGACTCAGAGGACAGGGTACTATGGTGGTAGGAGACTCAGAGGACAGGGTGCTGTGGTAGTAGGAGACTCAGAGGACAGGGTACTATGGTAGTAGGAGACTCAGGACAGGGTGCTGTGGTAGTAGGAGACTCAGAGGACAGGGTACTATGGTAGTAGGAGACTCAGGACAGGGTGCTGTGGTAGTCGGAGACTCAGAGGACAGGGTGCTGTGGTAGTAAGAGACTCAGAGGACAGGGTGCTGTGGTAGTAGGAGACTCAGAGGACAGGGTGCTGTGGTAGTAAGAGACTCAGAGGACAGGGTACTATGGTAGTAGGAGACTCAGAGGACAGGGTGCTGTGGTAGTAGGAGACTCAGAGGACAGGGTACTATGGTAGTAGGAGACTCAGGACAGGGTGCTGTGGTAGTAGGAGACTCAGAGGACAGGGTGCTGTGGTAGTAAGAGACTCAGAGGACAGGGTGCTGTGGTAGTAGGAGACTCAGAGGACAGGGTACTATGGTAGTAGGAGACTCAGGACAGGGTGCTGTGGTAGTAGGAGACTCAGAGGACAGGGTGCTGTGGTAGTAGGAGACTCAGAGGACAGGGTGCTGTGGTAGTAGGAGACTCAGAGGACAGGGTACTGTGGTAGTAGAATACTCAGAGGACAGGGTGCTGTGGTGGTAGGAGACTCATGACAGGGTGCTGTGGTAGTAGGAGACTCAGAGGACAGGGTGCTGTGGTAGTAGGAGACTCATGACAGGGTGCTGTGGTAGTAGGAGACTCAGAGGACAGGGTGCTGTGGTAGTAGGAGACTCAGAGGACAGGGTGCTGTGGTAGTAGGAGACTCAGGACAGGGTGCTGTGGTAGTAGGAGACTCAGAGGACAGGGTGCTGTGGTAGTAGGAGACTCAGAGGACAGGGTGCTGTGGTAGTAGGAGACTCAGAGGACAGGGTGTTGTGGTAGTATGAGACTCAGAGGACAGGGTGCTGTGGTAGTAGGAGACTCAGAGGACAGGGTGATGTGGTAGTAGGAGACTCAAGACAGGGTGCTGTGGTAGTAGGAGACTCAGAGGACAGGGTGCTGTGGTAGTAGGAGACTCAGAGGACAGGGTGCTGTGGTAGTAGGAGACTCAGAGGACAGGGTGCTGTGGTAGTAGGAGACTCAGAGGACAGGGTGCTGTGGTAGTAGGAGACTCAGAGGACAGGGCACTGGTAGTAGGAGACTCAGAGGACAGGGTGCTGTGGTAGTAGGAGACTCAGAGGACAGGGTGTTGTGGTAGTATGAGACTCAGAGGACAGGGTGCTGTGGTAGTAGGAGACTCAGAGGACAGGGTGATGTGGTAGTAGGAGACTCAAGACAGGGTGCTGTGGTAGTAGGAGACTCAGAGGACAGGGTGCTGTGGTAGTAGGAGACTCAGAGGACAGGGTGCTGTGGTAGTAGGAGACTCAGAGGACAGGGTGCTGTGGTAGTAGGAGACTCAGAGGACAGGGTGCTGTGGTAGTAGGAGACTCAGAGGACAGGGCACTGGTAGTAGGAGACTCAGAGGACAGGGTACTATGGTGGTAGGAGACTCAGAGAACAGGGTGCTGTGGTAGTAGGAGACTCAGAGGACAGGGTACTATGGTAGTAGGAGACTCAGGACAGGGTGCTGTGGTAGTAGGAGACTCAGAGGACAGGGTACTGTGGTAGTAGGAGACTCAGAGGACAGGGTGCTGTGGTAGTAAGAGACTCAGAGGACAGGGTACTATGGTAGTAGGAGACTCAGAGGACAGGGTGCTGTGGTAGTAGGAGACTCAGAGGACAGGGTACTATGGTAGTAGGAGACTCAGGACAGGGTGCTGTGGTAGTAGGAGACTCAGAGGACAGGGTGCTGTGGTAGTAAGAGACTCAGAGGACAGGGTGCTGTGGTAGTAGGAGACTCAGAGGACAGGGTGCTGTGGTAGTAGGAGACTCAGAGGACAGGGTGCTGTGGTAGTAGGAGACTCAGAGGACAGGGTACTGTGGTAGTAGAATACTCAGAGGACAGGGTGCTGTGGTGGTAGGAGACTCATGACAGGGTGCTGTGGTAGTAGGAGACTCAGAGGACAGGGTGCTGTGGTAGTAGGAGACTCATGACAGGGTGCTGTGGTAGTAGGAGACTCAGAGGACAGGGTGCTGTGGTAGTAGGAGACTCAGAGGACAGGGTGCTGTGGTAGTAGGAGACTCAGGACAGGGTGCTGTGGTAGTAGGAGACTCAGAGGACAGGGTGCTGTGGTAGTAGGAGACTCAGAGGACTGGGTGCTGTGGTAGTAGGAGACTCAGAGGACAGGGTGCTGTGGTAGTAGGAGACTCAGGACAGGGTGCTGTGGTAGTAGGAGACTCAGAGGACAGGGTGCTGTGGTAGTAGGAGACTCAGAGGACAGGGTGCTGTGGTAGTAGGAGACTCAGGACAGGGCGCTGTGGTAGTAGGAGACTCAGAGGACAGGGCGCTGTGGTAGTAGGAGACTCAGAGGACAGGGTGCTGTGGTAGTAGGAGACTCAGGACAGGGTGCTGTGGTAGTAGGAGACTCAGGGGACAGGGTACTGTGGTAGTAGGAGACTCAGAGGACAGGGTGCTGTGGTAGTAGGAGACTCAGAGGACAGGGTGCTGTGTTAGTAGGAGACACAGGACAGGGTGCTGTGGTAGTAGGAGACTCAGGACAGGGTTTTGTGGTAGTAGGAGACTCAGAGGACAGGGTACTATGGTAGTAGGAGACTCAGAGGACAGGGTGTTGTGGTAGTAGGAGACTCAGGACAGGGTGATGTGGTAGTAGGAGACTCAGGACAGGGCACTGTGGTAGTAGAAGACTCAGGACAGGGCACTGTGATAGTAGGAGACTCAGGACAGGGCACTGTGGTAGTAGAATACTCAGAGGACAGGGTGCTGTGGTAGTAGGAGACTCAGAGGACAGGGTACTGTGGTAGTAGGAGACTCAGAGGACAGGGTGCTGTGGTAGTAAGAGACTCAGAGGACAGGGTACTATGGTAGTAGGAGACTCAGAGGACAGGGTGCTGTGGTAGTAGGAGACTCAGAGGACAGGGTGTTGTGGTAGTATGAGACTCAGAGGACAGGGTGCTGTGGTAGTAGGAGACTCAGAGGACAGGGTGCTGTGTTAGTAGGAGACTCAGGACAGGGTGCTGTGGTAGTAGGAGACTCAGGACAGGGTGCTGTGGTAGTAGGAGACTCAGGACAGGGCACTGTGGTAGTAGGAGACTCAGAGGACAGGGTACTGTGGTAGTAGGAGACTCAGGACAGGGTGCTGTGGTAGTAGGAGACTCAGGACAGGGCACTGTGGTAGTAGGAGACTCAGAGGACAGTATACTGTGGTAGTAGGAGACTCAGAGGACAGGGTGCTGTGGTAGTAGGAGACTCAGAGGACAGGGTGCTGTGGTAGTAGGAGACTCAGAGGACAGGGTGCTGTGGTAGTAGGAGACTCAGAGGACAGGGTGCTGTGGTAGTAGGAGACTCAGAGGACAGGGTGCTGTGATAGTAGGAGACTCGGGGGACAGGGTGCTGTGGTAGTAGGAGACTCAGAGGACAGGGTACTGTGGAAGTAGGAGACTCAGAGGACAGGGTACTGGTAGTAGGAGACTCAGAGGACAGGGTGCTGTAGTAGTAGGAGACTCAGAGGACAGGGTGCTGTGGTAGTAGGAGACTCAGAGGACAGGGTGCTGTGGTAGTAGGAGGCTCAGAGGACAGGGTTCTGTGGTGGTAGGAGACTCAGGACAGGGCGCTGTGGTAGTAGGAGACTCAGAACAGGGCACTGTGGTAGTAGGAGACTCAGGACAGGGCATTGTGGTAGTAGGAGACTCAGGACAGGGCATTGTGGTAGTAGGAGACTCAGGACAGTGTACTGTGGTAGTAGGAGACTCAGAGTACAGGGTGCTCCCACAGCCTGGTGATGACCTCAGACATGACCTCAGCTATGACCTCATCCTGACACAACCCTGGGTCTACTGACCAGGATAAGAATGTCTGCTAAGTGGCAGACATTGTGAATTAGAATACATTCTACTTATTTATTTGATTTGATTTCACCTTTATTTAACCAGGTAGTGTCACGTCCGTTGTTGGAATGAGACCAAGGCGCAGCGTGGTAAGCGTACATCTTTCTTTATTTTGATGAACACCAAAAAAACACCAAAAGATAAACGAACGTTACGTTCTGCAGGCTACACAGTAACAAAAACAAGATCCCACAATCTAAGGTGGGAAAAAGGGCTGCCTAAGTATGATCCCCAATCAGAGACAACGATACACAGCTGCCTCTGATTGGGAACCATACTAGGCCAACAAAGAAATAGAAACATAGATTTGCCCACGCAAGTCACACCCTGACCTAACCAAATAGAGAATAAAAAAGGCTCTCTAAGGTCAGCGCGTGACAGGTAGGCTAGTTGAGAACAAGTTCTCATTTGCAACTGCAACCTGGCCAAGATAAAGCAAAGCAGTTCGACACATACAACAACACAGAGTTACACATGGAATAAACAAACGTACAATCAATAATACAGTTGAAAAGTCTATAAACAGCATGTGCAAATGAGGTAGGATAAGAGAGGTAAGGCAATAAATAGGCCATGGTGGCGAAGTAATTACAATATAGCAATTAAACACCGGACTGGTAGATGTGCAGAAGATGAATGTGCAAGTAGAGATACTGGGATGCAAAGGAGCAAGATAAATAAATAAATACAGTATGGGGATGAGGTAGATTGGATGGGCTATTTACAGATGAGCTATGTACAGGTGCAGTGATCTGTGAGCTGCTCTGACAGCTGGTGCTTAAAGTTAGTGAGGCAGATATAAGTCTCCAGCTTCAGTGATTTTTGCAATTCGTTCCAGTCATTGGCAGCAGAGAACTGGAAGGAGAGGAGGCCTAAGGAAGAATTGGCTTTGGGGAAGACCAGAGAGATATACCTGCTTGAGCGCATGCTACGGGTGGGTGCTGCTATGGTGACCGGTGAGCTAAGATAAGGCGAGGCTTTACCTAGCAGAGTCTTGTAGATGACCTGGAGCCAGTGGGTTTGGCGACGAGTATGACGCGAGGGCCAGCCAATGTCTGAATATGTGAGTTTGTGCTCTATTGAAGGGGCTCTTAGGTTGATCTTATGTCCTGGAGTACTGCTGCTGAAGATGGCAGCCACCTCAGGAGAACAGCAATGATTTAGGAATAGTCTTCGTAAACAAACTAGAGTTCAACATTAATGTAGGTCCCACTCTGCCTGGCTACCCATTTACATCACTCCAGCCAAACGGACCTTTCTTCTCCACTAGGAGTCTGGATTTGCTTCCTTCCACTACAATCTCTAGAATGCGAACACTTTCTGGACGTTCTGACTGGTCCCAGAATCCGAGTAGTTGGACCAAAGCCGGCCTACATGATGACGTTATTAACATTGATACTCTGACTGGTTAGATTTGTTAGAGATGATCCAATCGGTGATGAATTTGATTTGTACATTTTGAAGTCACAGAAATGACCTCTAGGCTGCCAGTTTCAGACTGAATGTATGTCGTGATCGACAGATCAGAGGAATCCATGGAGGGTGAGGGGTCAGGCAAGGTCCCACTGCTCCAGAGCCGTGGAGTGATGGTCCCCCCCCCCCCCCACACACACACACACACATCCACACGCACGCACGCACGCACACACACACACACACACACACATACTCTTTCTTTCTGTCTTTTACGTTCTCTCTCTTTCTTACTGTCTTTTACATTCTGAGGGCGTTTAGGCAGTGAGAGGAAATTCCAGAGAGAGAGAGAGAGCAGATTTCTGTGGTGGGTGAAATTGTTTGGGTAGACAGAGGAGGAGAGGATATCCACAAAGCCTGGCCTCTCTTCTCTTTACAGAGGAGGAGAGGATATCCACACACAGCCTGGTCTCTCTTCTCTTTACAGAGGAGGAGTGGATATCCACACAGCCTGGCCTCTCTTCTCATTACAGAGGATGAGTGGATATCCACACAGCCTGGCCTCTCTTCTCATTACAGAGGAGGAGTGGATATCCACACAGCCTGGCCTCTCTTCTCTTTACAGAGGAGGAGTGGATATCCACACAGCCTGGCCTCTTTTCTCTTTACAGAGGAGGAGTGGATATCCACACAGCCTGGCCTCTCTTCTCTTTACAGAGGAGGAGTGGATATCCACAAAGCCTGGCCTCTCTTCTCTTTACAGAGGAGGAGTGGATATCCACACAGCCTGGCCTCTCTTCTCTTTACAGAGGAGGAGTGGATATCCACACACAGCCTGGCCTCTCTTCTCTTTACAGAGGAGGAGTGGATATCCACACAGCCTGGCCTCTCTTCTCTTTACAGAGGAGGAGTGGATATCCACACAGCCTGGCCTCTTTTCTCTTTACAGAGGAGGAGTGGATATCCACACAGCCTGGCCTCTCTTCTCTTTACAGAGGAGGAGTGCATATCCACACAGCCTGGCCTCTCTTCTCTTTACAGAGGAGGAGTGGATATCCACACAGCCTGGCCTCTTCTCTTTACAGAGGAGGAGTGGATATCCACACAGCCTGGCCTCTCTTCTCTTTACAGAGGAGGAGTGGATATCCACACAGCCTGGCCTCTCTTCTCTTTACAGAGGAGGAGTGGATATCCACACAGCCTGGCCTCTCTTCTCTTTACAGAGGAGGAGTGGATATCCACACAGCCTGGCCTCTTTTCTCTTTACAGAGGAGGAGTGGATATCCACACAGCCTGGCCTCTCTTCTCTTTACAGAGGAGGAGTGGATATCCACACAGCCTGGCCTCTCTTCTCTTTACAGAGGAGGAGAGGAGCTTCAGTGCCTGCCCTGCTCTCAGCTTTAACCCCCTCCTCACTGCCAATGTAGTAGAAGTTGCCTTTAACCACTGATTCAGGGTCAGATATACTCTTATCTCCATGAATGGTTCAGGTCAGTATTGGAGGTAAAACAATCTGATCTTAGATCATTCTTTAAGTACTTATTTTGTGTTACACTTATGGTTGATATGAATAACACAAGTGGTTATTTTATATCATCATATGACAGTCAGTTCTTAGCTATGTTATGCTGGGCTATCCCCTCCCCTCAGGAAGTATCTTCCCTCAGTCTGCAGTACAAGCCAATGCTACCATGACAACTAAATGAAGGGTCTACCTCTTTTTATAGGCTCAGTTTCTGACAGGCAGGGCAGAAAGTAGACCAGAGGTAGAGATCCAAGGTTGCATCCCATATGGCATCCTCCTATTTGCTATTTAGTGCACTACTTTTGACCGGGGCCCATAGGAAATAGGGTGCCATTTGGGACATACATCAAGTGTTTCACATACTGTGGAAAACCAGAATTAAGAAAACTGTGATTTAGCTGTGGTTGTTTTTTCTGAATAACCCTCAATTGGTTAGTGCACGTTATATAACCTAAAACATGTCTTCTGAACATACCATATCTAGAGAGGATTATTAGAACGTATGGGAGCTACAGAATTCAACACATTCTGGGTGGTTTTCAACAGGGAGAAAGGATCAGTGTCTGAGACTGTCTAATCAGACAGCTTTCCAGGACACAAAATGAAGTGGAATGAAATGGTTGTGCTCTATGATGATTCACGTTAATGGGATGACCAATCATGTCCAGTAAAAACGCATTGAAAAGGCATTGAAAACGTATTGTTAACGTGATTGATTGCTCAATCTTTTCAACTGCTTCCCAAGGCATTTCATCTGGCATTTTGAATCTGACCTGCACAATGCATTACAAAGCAAGCCCACTCAAATACTGGTTTCCCAACTTAACTATTACATTTTGTGCCAATCTGTCATTGTTCTGCACAGTAGCTTCCCTGACCCCACTCTATTAGCGAACCCCATTGGAGGACAGCACAGGAAGTGTCCCCTGCCAGGAGCTGAAAGGCCAACCAGCCGTCTCCGTCCTTATCTGCCCTATCAGTTCACCTCTCACGACTAACACAGGTGTCCTGCCTCTGCCGCCATGCTGTGTGTGTTGTAGCTGGAGGCTACTGGGACCTACTGCTGGGGTCACTCCCAGGCAGGGAGAACATAGCAGGCCTTTGTATGTTTTCAGCTACCGCTCTTTGTTATTCTCCCTGTAAAACATGTGGAGTGTAACTTATACTCTGCACACAGACACACACACAGCCACCAATGCACGTAGACACACACACACACACACACACACACCACACACTCACACACACACACACACAGAGAGAGAGAGAACACAGAACACACACGCCCGCCCAGCCAAGCCAAGGCCCCTTGAGTTATCACCAGCCCTCAACATACGACAAAGCAATGAAAGACTTCCCTTTTATTTTAGCTAATATGAACTTTTCCTGCTCGAGTTGGAGAGTGTGTTTGACGACTGTAATGGACACCTTTTGGAGAGGGATGTGAAGTAGCCTTGATGAGGTGAGTTTGGCCGGTAACATTTTCTATGAGGGCTATCACAACGCATTAGAAAAGCACTTATAAGGCATTATATGTGTGTGCATTGAGACGGAATAGGCACAACTAACTCATGCTCATACAATATTTTGGGTTGTACCTCATCTCACGCTGGTTGAGGCCCTCCTTTTCCTCTCTGTTATGTGTATGTGTCTCATAGAAAGAGCTGGACTTATTACACAGGAACCTGAGAGGAGGAGAGGAGAGGAGAGGAGAGGAGAGGAGAGGAGAGGAGTGAGAGGAGAGGAGGAGAAAGGAGAGAGAGGAGGAGAAAGGAGAGAGAGGAGGAGAAAGGAGAGAGAGGAGAGGAGAGAGAGAGAGAGAGAGAGAGAGAGAGAGAGAGAGAGAGAGGAGGAGAAAGGAGAGAGAGGAGGAGAAAGGAGAGAGAGGAGGAGAAAGGAGAGAGAGGAGAGGAGAGGAGAGGAGAGGAGAGGAGAGAGAGAGAGAGAGAGAGAGAGAGAGAGAGAGGAGGAGAAAGGAGAGAGAGGAGAAAGGAGAGAGAGAAGGAGAGAGAGGAGAGGAGAGGAGAGGAGAGAGAGAGAGAGAGGAGGAGAAAGGAGAGAGAGGAGGAGAAAGGAGAGAGAGGAGGAGAAAGGAGAGAGAGGAGAGGAGAGGAGAGGAGAGGAGAGAGAGGAGAGGTTAAGGGCCTTATTTTCCTCTCTATTATGTGTAAGTGTCTCATAGAAACAGTTGGACTTATTTCACTGGAACCTGTGTGAATTCTATAGGTATCAGGATCAGTACTGATCTGGGCTGAGAGTTCTCACACGCACCGACCTGTCCACTTTGAGGGTCAAGGGTCACACACCATTGTCTTTTCTGACACTCTCAGCTGTAAAAAGGGCACAATTGGCCAATCACAGATCAGAATCTGCATGTCGTGCAACATCTACTGATCACATCCCCTGAATTTGCCTCAATATTTCTAATAAGCTGTGATGAGCACATTGGTCATGAGGACTTTTAACTGTACTCTTCTGTTCCTTCTGGCTGACAGTCAGCTGATCACGTGGTGGGTGCCTTCATCAAATCAAATCAAATGTTATTTGTCACATGCGCCAAATACCTTACAGTGAAATGCTTACTTACAAGCCCTTAACCAACAACGCTTTAAGAAGTTTTAAGGAAAAAAAGTGTTTAGGAAAAAATAGCTGTTCAGGAGTCTTATGACTTGGGGGTAGAAGCTGTTTAGAAGCCTCTTGACCCTAGACTTGGTGCTCCGGTACCGCTTGCAGAGAGAACAGTCTATGACCAGGGTGGCTGGAGTCTTTGACAATTTTTAGGGCCTTCCTCTGACACCGCCTGGTATAGAGATCCTGGATGGCAGGAAGCTTGGTCCCAGTGAATTTCATGGGCCGTACGCACTACCCTCTGTAGTGTCTTGCGGTCGGAGGCCGAGCTGTTGCCATACCAGGCAGTGATGCAACCAGTCAGGATCCTCTCGATGGTGCAGCTGTATAACCTTTTGAGGATCTGAGGACCCAAGCCAAATCTTTTCAGTCTCCCGAGGGGTAATAGGCTTTGTCGTGCCCTCTTCATGACTGTCTTAGTGTGTTTGGGAAACAAGTAATTATTTTTAAAAAATTGCCCTTTTTCATGATATCCAATTGGTAGTTACAGTCCTATCGCTGCAACTCCCGTACGGACTCAGGAGAGGCGACGTTCGAGAGCCATGCGTCCTCCAAAACACGACTCTGCCAAGCCGCACTGCTTCTTGACACACTGCTTGCTTAACCTGGAAGCCAGCCGCACCAATGTGTCGGAGGAAACATCGTACAGCTGGCGACCGAAGTCAGCGTGCATGCGTCCCGGCCACTACAGCAGTCGCTAGAGCATGATGGGACAAGGTCATCCCAGCTGGCCAAATCCTCCCCTAACCCGGGCGACGCTGGGCCAATTGTGCGCCGCCTCATGGGTCTCCCGGTCGTGGCCGGCTCCGACACAGCCCGGGATCAAACCGAGATCTGTAGTGACGCCTCAAGCACCGCAGTGCCTTAGACCGCTGTGCCACTCGGGAGGCCCTGGAAAACAAGTTTTAAGACAGGCTAAGGGAGGGAGGGAGGGAGGGAGGGAGGGAGGGAGGGAGGGAGGGAGGGTGAGAGAGTGAGAGAGAGAGAGAGAGAGAGAGAGAGAGAGAGAGAGAGATTGACAAACAAACCCAAACATAGGTAAAGTCTTCTCATACCAATTAGGATCTGGCTAAAAATACTTGAATCAGTTATAGAACACATTGCCCTTTATGGTTGTGAGGTCTGGGGTTCACTCACCAACCAATAATTCACAAAATGGGACAAACACCAAATTGAGACTTTGCATGCAGAATTCTGCAAAAATATCCTCAGTGTACAACGTAAAACACCAAATAATGCAAGCAGAGCAGAATTAGGCCGATACCCACTAATTATTAAAAACCAGAAAAGACCACCTAACCACCTAAAGGGAAGCAATTCCAGAACCTTCCATAACAAAGCCATCACCTACAGAGAGATGAACCTGGAGAAGAACCCCCTAAGCAAGCTGGTCCTGGGGCTCGGTTCACAAACACAAACACACCCCACAGAGCCCCAGGACAGCAACATATTAGACTCAACCAAATCATGAAAAAACAAAGTATAATTACTTGACACATTGGAAAGAATTTACAAAAAATAGAGCAAACTGGAATACTATTTGGCCTTGAAAAGAGAGTACAGAGTGGCAGAATACCTGACCACTGTAACTGACCCACACTTAAGGAAAGCTTTGACTATGTACAGACTCAGTGAGTGTAACAGTATAACTTTAGTCCGTCCCCTCGCCCCGACCCGGGCGCGAACCAGGGACCCTCTGCACACATCAACAACAGTCACCCACGAAGCATCGTTACCCATCGCTCCACAAAAGCCGCGGCCCTTGCAGAGCAAGGGGAACCACTACTTCAAGGTCTCAGAGCAAGTGACGTCACTGATTGAAAGGCTATTAGCGCGCACCACCGCTAACTAGCAAGCCATTTCACATCCGTTACATGAGCATAGCCTTGCTTTTGAGAAAGGCCGCCGTAGGCAGACCTGGCTCTCAAGAGAAGACAGGCTATGTGCACACTACCCACAAAATATGGTGGAAACTGAGCTGTACTTCCTAACCTCCTGCCAAATGTATGAACATATTAGAGACACATATTTCCCTCAGATTACACAGACCCACAAAGAATTCGAAAACAAATCCAATTTTGATAAACTCCCATATCTATTGGGTAAAATACCACAGTGTGCCTTCACAGCAGCAAGATTTGTGACCTGATGCCACAAAAAAAGGGCAACCAGTGAAGAACAAACACCATTGTAAATACAACCCATATTTATGTTTATTTATCTTCCCTTTTGTACTTTAACTATTTGCACATAATATTATTTTGGAACTTTTGTGAGTGTAATGTGTACTGTTCATTTGTATTTTTTAATTTCACTTTTGTTTATTATCTATTTCACTTTCTTTGGCAATGTTTGCATATGTTTCCCATGGCAATAAAGCCCTTAATCTCTGGGATATGTGGGACGGTAGCGTCCCACCTAACCAACAGCCAGTGAAATCGCAGGGCGCCAAATTCAAAACAACAGAAATCTCATAATTAAAATTCCTCAAACATACAAGTATTATACACCCTTTTAAAGATAAACTTCTCGTTAATCCAGCAACAGTGTCTGATTTCAAAAAGGATTTACGGCGAAAGCACACCTTGCGATTATGTTAGGTCAGTACAAAACACAGCCATTTTTCCAGCCAAAGAGGGGAGTAACAAAAAGCATAAATAGAGTTAAAATGAATCACTAACCTTTGATGATCTTCATCAGATGACGCTCATAGGACTTCATATCACACAATACATGTATGTTTTGTTCGGTAAAATTCATATTTATATCCAAAAATCTGAGTTTAGGCGGGACGTTACTGTCTCACTTGGCCAAAAGCCAGAGAAAATGCAGCGCGCCAAATTCAAATAAATTACTATAAAAATCTAACTTTCATTAAATCACACATGAAAGACACCAATTTAAAGCTACACTGGTTGTGAATCCAGCCAACATGTCAGAATTCAAATAGGCTTTTCGGCGAAAGCAAACCATGCTATTATCGGAGGATAGCAAAAGAGTAAACAAAGAGAGAGAAGCATATTTCAACCCTGCAGGCGCGACACAAAACGCAGAAATAAAAATATAATTCATGCCTTACCTTTGACGAGCTTCTGTTGTTGGCACTCCAATATGTCCCATAAACATCACAAATGGTCCTTTTGTTCGATTAATTCCATCGATATATATCCAAAATGTCCATTTATTTGGCGAGTTTGATCCAGACAAACACCGGTTCCAACTTGCTCAACGTGGCTACAAAATATCTCAAAGGTTACCTGTAAACTTTGCCAAAACATTTCAAACTACTTTTGTAATACAACTTTAGGTATTTTTTAACGTAAATAATCGAAAACAAATAAACTGTAGCATGCTTTCTGGTTACGCGCCTCTAACAATCAGTACACTTCACTCGACCCTCGTTCTGAACAGGGCTACTTCTTCATTGCACAAAGGAAAAAGTCTCAACCAATTTCTAAAGACTGTTGACATCCAGTGGAAGCGGTAGGAACTGCAAGAAAGTCAATTAGAAATCAGGATTCCCAATGAAAATCCATTGAAAAGAGAGTGACCTCAAAAACAAAAATATCTGAATGGTTTGTCCTCGGGGTTTTGCCTACTAAATAAGTTCTGTTATACTCACAGACATGATTCAAACAGTTTTAGAAACTTCAGAGTGTTTTATATCCAAATCTACTAATAATATGCATATCTTCTGGGGATGAGTAGCTGGCAGTTGAATTTGGGTATGCTTTTCATCCAAACGTGAAAATGCTGCCCCCTAGAGAAGTTAAATTAAATTGAAATTGAATTGAATTGAGAGAGGTTTGAGATGGGGAGGTGGGAGAGAGGTGGAGGTATAGGTAAAGAGAGGTAGAGGAAGATAAGGAGGTGAATAAAATAAAGAACAGAGTTGACATTTGGTCCTCATTATAATTATCTAGCTGTTTCTAGGAGGCTTGTGATCACTGTTATCTCATTGATACTGTACAGCTCCTGATAAAGACTCTTTGAGGCTTCACACACCTTTGTCCTTGTGCTGGGAAACATACAGACAAGCTGACATGGAGGCACCACACACACACACACTGGCATGCAAACACATAAACACATACTATACACAGACCCCCTCTCTCTCTCGCTCTCTCTCTCTCGCTCTCTCGCTCTCTCTCACTCACTCTCTCACTCACAGTTCCCCTCCTGCAGTATTGTGTGTGTGTATAACACAGTAGTGATTTAGTGGCCAGTGCCTGAGATGTGCGTCAGAGCCTCAGTGAGCCAGGCTCCAACCCCTCAGTGTTTACCTTACTACAGGGCCACATACATACACACACACACACACACACACACACACACACACACACACACACACACACACACACACACACACACACACACACACACACACACACACACACACACACACACACACACACACACACACACACACACACACACACACACACACACACGCTGAGAGTGCATGTGTCTCCTCCAGACAGCTGGTGCCTCTCTTACCACAGATCCGACACAGGCACACACACACAGCTCCCTTCTCTTTTGTCCTCCCCTAACATCACTACACCCAGACTGGTCATTACATCAATCACAATATCTGTTGGTTGGATCCTCAACACTGTGAAGACTGTCGCAACAAATGTAGACACTGGTATGGTGCTGGAGATGATGAATATGAGGGTAAAAAGTGGTTAAGTGTCCCTTTAAATGGCACTTTGTGTTGTGGAAGCTACTATATTCTTTGAGTTGAGATGATTCCTCTTGTAACTGTTAAGTGGACTGAAAGACTAACCATAGAATTAGGAATTAGAATACTAATAATTTAATAGGATTTCTATGGGACTAATTACTGTAACTATTTATCCTTGCTTCAAATAATTCCTGTTATTTCTGATGTGTGAGGGTGACTTCATCAGGGATGTTGTTTTAGGCTCTTCCTTATTTCCTGTTGAATCACTGTATCTAAATGTCTTTATATGTCTCATAAGGCATTATATCAGCCATATCTACAGGTAGTGAATTTCATGGCCCATTTTGTAAATGCAATTTTATCTCAAAAGTGTTCTTTGTGACATCACTTGTCTAGATCTGTGTTTGTCTAGATCTGTTATGCAGGATCAGCCGTAGCATCAGGTGGTTAGTCAGCTGTGGTAGCAGATCTGGTATATGTCTGTTTGTAGCATGGGCCACATGGCTTAGTCCTTATCTCTATCCAGATGCATGACTCTCCTTATCACGGGATGGCAGGTAGCCTAGCGGGTTAAGAGCGGTGGGCCAGTAACCGAAAGTTCACTGGTTTGAATCCCCGAGCCAGCAAGGTGGACAAATCTGCTGTTCTACCCTTGAGCAAGGCAGTTAACCCCCAACAACTGCGCCGATGACGTGGCTGTAGATTAAGACAGCCCCCTGCACCACTCTGATGGATTAAATGCAAAAGACACATTTCAGTTGAATGCGTTCAGTTGTGCAACTCACTAGGTATCCCTTTTCCACTAGCATGGCTCTCAGTGAACTGTAATACACTGTAGGCACATCAGGACAGCCCCTGTCTCTCCTCAAAGCTGGTCAGAATTGTATGGATCAGCTGAGACCATTGGGTTTGTATTCATGAAGCGTCTCAGAATAGGAGTGCTGATCTAGGATCAGTTACCCCCCCATACATTAATTGTAATGTAAAAGGCTAAACTTATTCTAGATCAGCGTTTCTACTCTGAGACGCTTTATGAACATAGGCTGGAAGCTGTTATTCGTGAGGTGCACCGGGTTAGTTATCCCCACTCCTCCGGATTCCAGGTGTCCTACTATGTGATTGAATATCTTATTGGCTTCTCAAACTGGTATGGGGAATTCTTTCCAGGAACTCACTTTCAAAAGACCAGTTCTTTAATGTTAGTGCAGATGGAGGAAAACAGATGGAGAGACTGAGGCCATTTTATACTATTGAGATACAGCCTTAACAACACAGCACTCTCTATCACACTCATCATCAGGCCACTATCTTGGGTTGAGTTCATTAATCACCAAACGGTAGAAAACCTATTGAAACATTGAGGGACTACCTAGACTTGTCCAATATGAAGTGCTCATATTTGTTCCCATGGCAAAAAGATATTCTAACGCTGTGCCCCAATGAACAAATATTAACTAGCATTGATTTTGCTGATAGCTTGAGGAAAGTTTTACTTACAGTGATTGTGATGTGGTTGTCTTGGCTGAATTAATGCACTGGATAAGAGCATCTGCTAAATGACCAAAATGTACATGTAAACACGGCCCTGCTGACAGTGGGCCAGATCCCTCTTCTTGTCTCAGGGAGGAAACCTAATCCCTGTTTGTAACAGTTGGCCATCAGTCACCTGGCCTCACCTCGCTGGCATGCCCAGGGCGGACCACTATTAGCCAGGAAGCGCTGGGATAAAGCCAGCCATTGTCCGGGACCATGGGCCCAAAGTACCTGGAGGGCCCGGAGCGCTGACAGACCTGGAATGCCAATCTGTCGATAACCGTCAACCAGCTGAGGTTTCCTGTATCTGTACAGCAGGTTAGAGGGAGTTTAGAGGAGCATTAGGCCAGTGAGACTCAGCCTTGTTGAAGCAGACACACCATTTTATATCACAAATATCCATAATGCACCCTGAAAAACGTTACTTCTCATTTTGGTCTCTTTCCTCAGTGAAACTAAACTATTGCCAAGTTCAGCTATTACACCCAGAATTCTGTGTCAAACACCATCAATAGCACAGCATTTGTCATGTATCTACTCACACGTCTTTAAATCTTGAGGTAGCCCTGCCTAAACTGCAGCCAGCATGGCTTTTATTCAGTAATACCACACAAAAACCTGATGAAAAGAACCAAGTGTGTGAAAATAGTGTGCTCCATAAGGGGGTCTATTACCCCCATGCTGCTCCCTGGCTCGGGGCCTTCTGAGCGGGGAAGATGCTGGCGCTGGCTGGGTTGTTTATTTGGGAGCTCCAGGGCCCTAGTCTGGAAGAGCAGAGGTTAGCCAGGTGTCGCAACCTCCAAACTGACACGGAACCAATGGAACCCCATACGTTACGCAGGGTTGGGGAGTAAGTAATTACATGTAATCCGTTACATTTAAGGGATTACAAAAACGGTAACTGTAATCCGTTACGTTACCAGCAAAAATATTGTAATCAGATTACAGATACTTTTGAAAAACTAGATGATTACTTTGAGGATTACTTTTAAATTCAGAAAGAAAATCTTTGACACTTCTCTGTTTTCACAATGATATTCAAATCAGCATTGAAAAAAGGCGCAAATTTAAGTTTGTTCCACCTGAGCGAGTCTGACCACAAGTCAGAGACCACTATGATGACACACCAAATGTGTTTGATGGATCGCGGGAAAAGAGCAGAAATAGGCTTTTGTAGGCTACAGTTCAAGATATCTCTTCCAATGGTGTGACTGCTGTCGGCATCCAAAGATTATCCAACTTGAATAAACGCTTGGAGGTAAGGATGACAGCAGTGGTGTAGTCTACGGCGATATAGATATCACTTATTATTATTGATCAATGCATGCCATTCCACAAGCGCAGCATTTATTATTCAACTCGAATCAATGAGCCCAATCAGTCCTCCATTACAACAAAATCATAAACAACAGAGTAGAGCTGGCTAATACGTCCTTAGTTTCGGGGTTATGCTCAGGTAAAACAATGTGGCTAATCTAAACTGATAGACTTTGGTTTCTAATATAAGGATGTAATTTAATCGTATTATTATATGTATTAGAAAGCGATGGGTTAGAAGGAGCCTACATAACCAACCCATAAAGTAAAATTTTACATCCATGTATGGCCAGCTATGTAAACTTTAACATGGATTTATCCTGAAATAGATGTTGTTCAATTGGTAACGTACATGTTTGTCTTCTTCTAATGCATTTTAAGGTGAAAGTAATCTGAAAGTAATCTAAAAGTAATGTAATCAGATTACATTACTGATTTTGGGTAATCCAAAAGTTACGTTACTGATTCCACTTTTGGACAGGCAAGTAGTAACTGTAACAGATTACATTTAGAAAGTAACCTACCTAACTCTGACTGTACGGCTGTATGGCCAACTTAGAAACCCAACGGAAACATAACATAGATGGACCATCCATAGATGGTGTATATAAAGTTCACATCCATAGATGGTATATATAAAGTTCACACCCATAGATGGTATATATAAAGTTCACACCCATAGATGGTATATATAAAGTTCACACCCATAGATGGTATATATAAAGTTCACACCCATAGATGGTATATATAAAGTTCACATCCATAGATGGTATATATAAAGTTCACACCCATAGATGGTATATATAAAGTTCACACCGTTAGCCAACCTGTTGCTGCTTATCTATGTTATTCGTTGATAGAACCGCGTTTTTATTCAATGGGCAGAATTGAACAGAATTTGAGTATTTTTTTATAGAATACCTGCTAATTCATCACAATTTATGGGCAGGGCGAGCGCAGGGGTGTATTCATTACGCCGATTCTGTTGTAAAATGTTTTGTAATATTTAACAACAGAAACCGTTAACTCCAAACGTTTTGCAACGAAAACTAGAGTTTCTATTGGACAAATTCAGGTAGGTCCCGCCATGATTTGTTCCGTTTGCTTCCAACTCGTGAACGGTTTCCGTCGTAAGAGGTAATGAATACACCCCAGTAGCGCGCGCTTTGGTTGTGTTTGATCAGTTTGTGCGCATCGGTTTGTTGTGAGTCAGTCACGTTCATTGAGGGAATGCGAAATATCTAAATCGCAATGATGAAAAAATATGTGAAGCGTATTCAATCAGGTAATGAACGGACTTTCCCTTAATATTTTACCTTCATTGGGATTCCGTAGGGTTCTTGTTTTATGTGACACAGTTTTCAACTTGATTTTTGAATGGTGTTCCCAAACACTTTAGAAATCAAATTGTAGGCCTACAATTTTCTCCAAGAGATTAATCAAAATCTGAAACGCTTTTCCCTCCTGTATTTTGGTAGCCTAGTTAGGCTATAGCAGTAGGCTACTCAGCTAAATTATGAAATTGTGATATATACTGATGCATATCTTGATGTTTATTAATCAATTCATTATATTACTTGATTAATTTACAAGGCAACACTGTGTTTATCTGTTGACTGACCACAACATGTCTTCTCTTTTCCAGCACTAAAGAGGTCGTTTGAGGTGGAGGAGTCTGACGTCTCCATCAACCCCTCCCCTCTGTCCCGTAGGACCAACCTCCGCTCCTCCACCTCCAGCCAGCGAAGCTTCCACGACCTGGGCTCCTCCCGCAACTCGGACTACCCCTCCAGAACCTCGCCTTCTGACTCCAACCCCTGCTCCCCCAAAACCAGCCTGAGACGCATGGAGCTGTCCGGGGGAGTGGTAGGAGGTCGTGCCCTGGAAACAGCCTCCACCCGCCGGACCGAGATCTCCATTGAGGTGTCATCCAAGCAGATTGACAGCTCGCCCAGCCCGGGTATCGCCCGTTTCGGCCTGAAGAGGCCCGAGGCTCAGAGCCTTGGTTCTCGAGCCGGAGCCGTCCCAGAGAGCTCCACCATCTCCAGCTCCAGCTCGGCACACAGACGGGCAGAGATCTCCCTCTCTCGGCCCCACGAGCCCCCCGGGGCACCCAGGAGGGGGGACTCCCAGCCTCCCTCAGCCACCCGGATCCCTGACCCCCCTCAGAGGAGGACCGACCCCACCATGGTCAGCCCTGTGGAGGGCCCTACTTCCAGGAGACCCGAGAGGCCTGTCTTCCGACAGCCAGAGATGGCAGCACCACCTCCGGTCAGGGTGGTGGAGAACAACAGCCACCCCCCAGCGCCCAGTGGCCCCCTGCCCAGCCTGGTGGAGCCCAGGAGCGAGAGGACACAGCCCCTGGTCAGCGAGACGCCCGTCGTTAGACCTATAGAGAGTAAGTCAATCTAATTCTATGTCTGACACGTCTATGCATTAGTCTCAAATGCTTGTTCATTTCACCTCTGTGCGCTCTCTCTATCTGTGGACAGTATTTCACAACTGCTCTCTGCTGAGAGAGAATGTAGAGAAAGTAATTTTTTTAAAGTTCAGGGGTTGCTCCTTTGCTTTGATCAGAATCATTTGTGTTGTAGAATGTCAATTGCATTTGTTTTCAGTGCTCATACCCTTTCAAGACAGTTTAGATACACAAGCTGTCTTATTTGACATGTGAATAGTCACCTTTTACTCAGACAAAGTGCAGCCTAACTCTGCAAGGCAACAGTGACAGTACCAGTACAGATGGTTTTTCATGAGCTCTTGCTGCTGTGATGTCTGACTGGGAATATAGGTCAGAGTAATGATGAGGATCCCAGCTGAGGCCCAGCAGTAAAAATGGGCTCAGCCAGCCACTCAGTCAGCCAGTCAGCTAGCCGACCAGCCAAGTTTAGTGTACTCTAACCATTATGTCAGGCCCTTATGAAGGACTGAATTGAAGCAGACAGAGGTTGACATAGCAGTGAATTGTGAAACCGAACTATGTATGATGTGGTACTGCCTTGGTTTTCATTTCAGCTATTCCTGGAAGTGATGTTTTTACAGGGTAGACTCTGGTGCTAAGAATGCAGTGAAGTAGTGGTTGTGTTCCATAGTTGCTGGTCCATACTTCAGCTGTGTCCTGTGTAGACGTGCAGTAAAGTAGTGGTTGTGTTCCATAGTTGCTGGTCCATACTTCAGCTGTGTCCTGTGTAGACGTGCAGTAAAGTAGTGGTTGTGTTCCATAGTTGCTGGTCCATACTTCAGCTGTGTCCTGTGTAGACGTGCAGTAAAGTAGTGGTTGTGTTCCATAGTTGCTGGTCCATACTTCAGCTGTGTCCTGTGTAGACGTGCAGTAAAGTAGTGGTTGTGTTCCATAGTTGCTGGTCCATACTTCAGCTGTGTCCTGTGTAGACGTGCAGTAAAGTAGTGGTTGTGTTCCATAGTTGCTGGTCCATACTTCAGCTGTGTCCTGTGTAGACGTGCAGTAAAGTAGTGGTTGTGTTCCATAGTTGCTGGTCCATACTTCAGCTGTGTCCTGTGTAGACGTGCAGTAAAGTAGTGGTTGTGTTCCATAGTTGCTGGTCCATACTTCAGCTGTGTCCTGTGTAGACGTGCAGTAAAGTAGTGGTTGTGTTCCATAGTTGCTGGTCCATACTTCAGCTGTGTCCTGTGTAGACGTGCAGTAAAGTAGTGGTTGTGTTCCATAGTTGCTGGTCCATACTTCAGCTGTGTCCTGTGTAGACGTGCAGTAAAGTAGTGGTTGTGTTCCATAGTTGCTGGTCCATACTTCAGCTGTGTCCTGTGTAGACGTGCAGTAAAGTAGTGGTTGTGTTCCATAGTTGCTGGTCCATACTTCAGCTGTGTCCTGTGTAGACGTGCAGTAAAGTAGTGGTTGTGTTCCATAGTTGCTGGTCCATACTTCAGCTGTGTCCTGTGTAGACGTGCAGTAAAGTAGTGGTTGTGTTCCATAGTTGCTGGTCCATACTTCAGCTGTGTCCTGTGTAGACGTGCAGTAAAGTAGTGGTTGTGTTCCATAGTTGCTGGTCCATACTTCAGCTGTGTCCTGTGTAGACGTGCAGTAAAGTAGTGGTTGTGTTCCATAGTTGCTGGTCCATACTTCAGCTGTGTTCTGTGTAGACGTGCAGTAAAGTCCTTCTGTAAAGATGGATCATTCAAAACCAGAGTGATAGATAGCCTTCCTTTCTTCTGTCTAACCTGACCTAGCCTTGAGCTTTTTGGGGGTTGAACTAGAGTTGAGTGATATGGACACATTTACACTGCTCAAAAATAAAGGAACGCTAAAATAACACATCCTAGATCTGAATGAATGAAATATTCTTATTAAATACTTTTTTCTTTATATAGTTGAATGTGCTGACAACAAAATCACACAAAAATTATCAATGGAAATCAAATTTATCAACCTATGGAGGTCTGGATTTGGAGTCACACTCAAAATTAAAGTGGAAAACCACACCACAGGCTGATCCAACTTTGATGTAATGTCCTTAAAACATGTCAAAATGAGGCTCAGTAGTGTGTGTGGCCTCCACGTGCCTGTATGACCTCCCTACAACACCTGGGCATGCTCCTGACGAGGTGGCGGATGGTCTCCTGAGGGATCTCCTCCCAGACCTGAACTAAAGCATCCGCCAACTCCTGGACAGTCTGTGGTGCAACGTGGCGTTGGTGGATGGAGCGAGACATGATGTCCCAGATGTGCTCAATTGGATTCAGGTCTGGGGAACGGGCGGGCCAGTCCATAGCATCAATGCCTTCCTCTTGCAGGAACTGCTGACACACTCCAACCACATGAGGTCTAGCATTGTCTTGCATTAGGAGGAACCCAGGGCCAACCGCACCAGCATATGGTCTCACAAAGGGTCTGAGGATCTCATCTCAGTACCTAATGGCAGTCAGGCTACCTCTGGCGAGCACATGGAGGGCTGTGCGGCCCCCCAAAGAAATGCCACCCCACACCATGACTGACCCACCGCCAAACCGGTCATGCTGGAGGATGTTGCAGTCAGCAGAACGTTCTCCACGGCATCTCCAGACTCTGTCACGTCTGTCACATGTGCTCAGTGTGAACCTGCTTTCATCTGTGAAGAGCACAGGGCGCCAGTGGCGAATTTGCCAATGTTGGTGTTCTCTGGCAAATGCCAAACGTCCTGCACGGTGTTGGGCTGTAAGCACAACCCCCACCTGTGGACGTCGGGCCCTCATACCACCCTCATGGAGTCTGTTTCTGACCGTTTGAGCAGACACATGCACATTTGTGGCCTGCTGGAGGTCATTTTGCAGGGCTCTGGCAGTGCTCCTCCTGCTCCTCCTTGCACAAAGGCGGAGGTAGCGGTCCTGCTGCTGGGTTGTTGCCCTCCTACGGCCTCCTCCACGTCTCCTGATGTACTGGCCTGTCTCCTGGTAGCGCCTCCATGCTCTGGACACTACGCTGACAGACACAGCAAACCTTCTTGCCACAGCTCGCATTGATGTGCCATCCTGGATGAGCTGCACTACCTGAGCCACTTGTGTGGGTTGTAGACTCCGTCTCATGCTACCACTAGAGTGAAAGCACCGCCAGCATTCAAAAGTGATCAAAACATCAGCCAGGAAGCATAGGAACTGAGAAGTGGTCTGTGGTCACCACCTGCAGAACCACTCCTTTATTGGGGGTGTCTTGCTAATTGCCTATAATTTCCACCTGTTGTCTATTCCATTTGCACAACAGCATGTGAAATTTATTATCAATCAGTGTTGCTTCCTAAGTGGACAGTTTGATTTCACAGAAGTGTGATTGACTTGGAGTTACATTGTGTTGTTTAAGTGTTCCCTTTATTTTTTTGAGCAGTGTATATCGCTATAAATTGACTTAGGCCTGGGCGATATGGCCAAAATATCACATCACAGTATTTTTGACAGTATTTGAAGCTATTTTAGGTTTTTGAATAATACAAGTTCATAATATGCTTTATGAGTAATTCATGACACTAGGTTGACAACATATACATTATACGGGATTTCAATGGGGCTTTCTCCATTTATACTCCAAACAAAAATACTTTTTAGCATTCATCAATTTCTTCACTTCTTACTATAATTTCCCCACTGGGGCTCTAGTGGCAAATGGAGTAAACTATAAAAACACACATTATACACATAGGAGTTGTCATGTTTAACAAACCAAACATACTGTTAATAGAAGGTCAAGTCAGGTGAATGCTGAGTCAGGTGAATGCTGAGTCGGGTGAATGCTGAGTCGGGTGAATGCTGAGTCGGGTGAATGCTGAGTCGGGTGAATGCTGAGTCGGGTGAATGCTGAGTCGGGTGAATGCTGAGTCGGGTGAATGCTGAGTCGGGTGAATGCTGAGTCGGGTGAATGCTGAGTCGGGTGAATGCTGAGTCGGGTGAATGCTGAGTCGGGTGAATGCTGAGTCGGGTGAATGCTGAGTCGGGTGAATGCTGAGTCGGGTGAATGCTGAGTCGGGTGAATGCTGAGTCGGGTGAATGCTGAGTCGGGTGAATGCTGAGTCGGGTGAATGCTGAGTCGGGTGAATGCTGAGTCGGGTGAATGCTGAGTCGGGTGAATGCTGAGTCGGGTGAATGCTGAGTCGGGTGAATGCTGAGTCGGGTGAATGCTGAGTCGGGTGAATGCTGAGTCGGGTGAATGCTGAGTCGGGTGAATGCTGAGTCGGGTGAATGCTGAGTCGGGTGAATGCTGAGTCGGGTGAATGCTGAGTCGGGTGAATGCTGAGTCGGGTGAATGCTGAGTCGGGTGAATGCTGAGTCGGGTGAATGCTGAGTCGGGTGAATGCTGAGTCGGGTGAATGCTGAGTCGGGTGAATGCTGAGTCGGGTGAATGCTGAGTCGGGTGAATGCTGGGTCGGGTGAATGCTGGGTCGGGTGAATGCCGGGTCGGGTGAATGCCGGGTCGGGTGAATGCCGGGTCGGGTGAATGCCGGGTCGGGTGAATGCCGGGTCGGGTGAATGCCGGGTCGGGTGAATGCCGGGTCGGGTGAATGCCGGGTCGGGTGAATGCCGGGTCGGGTGAATGCCGGGTCGGGTGAATGCCGGGTCGGGTGAATGCCGGGTCGGGTGAATGCCGGGTCGGGTGAATGCCGGGTCGGGTGAATGCCGGGTCGGGTGAATGCCGGGTCGGGTGAATGCCGGGTCGGGTGAATGCCGGGTCGGGTGAATGCCGGGTCGGGTGAATGCCGGGTCGGGTGAATGCCGGATACCATTTTTCTGTCTCTGCGTGTAGTTTGATGGAAGTTGCTAACTAGCACTAGTGCAATGACTGGAAGTCTATGTGTATCTGCATTTTCTTGCAAACCTACCTCTAACTTATTTTATATTGGACACAGAGGCATAAAAATGGTATCCAGGAATTCATCTGATTCTGGGGAACTAGATACAATATACTAGATACAATCCCAAAGTATTTCTTTAAACTACTAGTTAGATGGTTGTAGCCATCAATTGTCCCATTAACAATCACCCATATTAGCCAACTGATTTTATTTCAAACTTCACATTTCTCTAGTAAGGCCCTACGTTGTAGGTTATTTATCGTAATGACCGATATTAGTGAAATACCCACGGTAAGTGGTTGGTGTTAATCATTTTTGGTTTATCGTCCCAGCTCTAGTTTGAAGCACAGTGACTAATGGTAGAAGTATGCTGTGGTGTGAAGGGTTGGTGTGTGTCCCAAATGGCACCCTAATTCCCTATGAAGTGCACTAGTTTTGACGAGCCCTATGGGCCCAGCTCAAAAGTAGTGCACAAATTAACATACTAGGGTGTCACTTGGGACATAGCCATGGCTAGCAAAGCCTTGAGATAAAAGAAGAACATTCTGTGGGGCTTTTTCCTAAGTCATGTGTCATAATTTTTTATTTTTTCTGGGGAAAAGTACCTGTCATCCTACTGTGGCTAGGAACGGTGCAGTAAGAACTATGACTCATGATTCAGGCATACCAAACCTTCAGCCCATCCAGTTTTAAAGATGAAAAGGGCAATGAAGTGAATGTTATTTCGGCTTCCGATGTGCCTTTTCTCAAACCACCAGAAAACCACCACAAAAGCCTCAAAGGATGGGACCGTTTCAACTTGAAGGGTCAGGGAGGTATGAGTGAGGTCATGAGTGTATGAATCCAGATGATGCAATGTTGACATTGTGGGGGCTTGAAGGCTTCCTATATATAGGCCTTACCTCTCTCATTAAAGGTCTAAGTAGCCTTGACTTATTCCTGTCTCCTCGTGGGAGAGGTCTTAGGTTATTGTGGGGGAAGTTTAAAGGCCCACTTCACCACTTTTTAATCTCATTCATTATCTCCAGCACATGCTGTACCGGTGTGTTATGTGGTAATGAATATGAGGTTCAAAAGTGTTGAAGTGCCCATTTTAAGTGTGATGTCAGACTTGGCGTTGACCTGATGACCTCGTGCCCCGTTCTGAAGTATAATTTGTTATACTGAACAGACCGGCTAATGCCATAGTAACTCCATCCACTATGAACCCTTACTGTACTGATGATGAAAATAAAGTTACAAAAACACAATTCAGACTATTAGATACATTTGGTGGTGTTATTGTGAAGCCCCTATAAGGCAGTATGGTGGTGTTATTGTGAGGCCCCTATGAGGCAGTATGGTGGTGTTATTGTGAGGCCCCTGTGAGGCAGTATGGTGGTGTTATTGTGAAGCCCCTATAAGGCAGTATGGTGGTGTTATTGTGAAGCCCCTATGAGGCAGTATGGTGGTGTTATTGTGAAGCCCCTATGAGGCAGTATGGTGGTGTTATTGTGAAGATCCTGTGAGGCAGTATGGTAGTGTTATTGTGAAGCCCCTATGAGGCAGTATGGTGGTGTTATTGTGAGGCCCCTATGAGGCAGTATGGTGGTGTTATTGTGAAGCCCCTATGAGGCAGTATGGTGGTGTTATTGTGAAGCCCCTATGAGGCAGTGTGGTGGTGTTATTGTGAAGATCCTGTGAGGCAGTATGGTGGTGTTATTGTGAGGCCCCTGTGAGGCAGTATGGTGGTGTTATTGTGAAGCCCCTATAAGGCAGTATGGTGGTGTTATTGTGAAGCCCCTACGAGGCAGTATGGTGGTGTTATTGTGAGGCCCCTATGAGGCAGTATGGTGGTGTTATTGTGAAGCCCCTACGAGGCAGTATGGTGGTGTTATTGTGAGGCCCCTATGAGGCAGTATGGTGGTGTTATTGTGAAGCAACTATGAGGCAGTATGGTGGTGTTATTGTGAAGAACCTATGAGGCAGTATGGTGGTGTTATTGTGAGGCCCCTATGAGGCAGTATGGTGGTGTTATTGTGAGGCCCCTGTGAGGCACTATGGTGGTGTTATTGTGTGGCCCCTACGAGGCAGTATGGTGGTGTTATTGTGAGGCCCCTATGAGGCAGTATGGTGGTGTTATTGTGAAGCCCCTACGAGGCAGTATGGTGGTGTTATTGTGAGGCCCCTATGAGGCAGTATGGTGGTGTTATTGTGAAGCCCCTACGAGGCAGTATGGTGGTGTTATTGTGAGGCCCCTATGAGGCAGTATGGTGGTGTTATTGTGAAGCCCCTACGAGGCAGTATGGTGGTGTTATTGTGAAGAACCTATGAGGCAGTATGGTGGTGTTATTGTGAAGCCCCTATGAGGCAGTGTGGTGGTGTTATTGTGAAGCTCCTGTGAGGCAGTATGGTGGTATTATTGTGAAGCTCCTGTGAGGCAGTATGGTGGTGTTATTGTGAAGCTCCTGTGAGGCATTAGGGTGGTGTTATTGTGAAGCTCCTGTGAGGCAGTATGGTGGTGTTATTGTGAAGCCCCTATGAGGCAGTATGGTGGTGTTATTGTGAAGCCCCTGTGAGGCAGTATGGTGGTGTTATTGTGAAGCCCCTGTGAGGCAGTATGGTGGTGTTATTGTGAAGCTCCTGTGAGGCAGTATGGTGGTGTTATTGTGAAGCCCCTATGAGGCAGTATGGTGGTGTTATTGTGAAGCCCCTGTGAGGCAGTATGGTGGTGTTATTGTGAAGCCCCTGTGAGGCAGTATGGTGGTGTTATTGTGAGGCCCCTGTGAGGCAGTATGGTGGTGTTATTGTGAAGCCCCTGTGAGGCAGTATGGTGGTGTTATTGTGAAGATCCTGTGAGGCAGTATGGTAGTGTTATTGTGAGGCCCCTGTGAGGCAGTATGGTGGTGTTATTGTGAAGCCCCTATGAGGCAGTATGGTGGTGTTATTGTGAAGCCCCTGTGAGGCAGTATGGTGGTGTTATTGTGAAGCTCCTGTGAGGCAGTATGGTGGTGTTATTGTGAAGCTCCTGTGAGGCATTAGGGTGGTGTTATTGTGAAGCTCCTGTGAGGCAGTATGGTGGTGTTATTGTGAAGCTCCTGTGAGGCAGTATGGTGGTGTTATTGTGAAGCTCCTGTGAGGCAGTATGGTGGTGTTATTGTGAAGCTCCTGTGAGGCAGTATGGTGGTTTTATTGTGAAGCTCCTGTGAGGCAGTATGGTGGTGTTATTGTGAAGCTCCTGTGAGTCAGTATGGTGGTGTTATTGTGAAGCTCCTGTGAGGCAGTATGGTGGTGTTATTGTGAAGCTCCTGTGAGGCAGTATGGTGGTGTTATTGTGAAGCTCCTGTGAGGCAGTATGGTGGTGTTATTGTGAAGCTCCTGTGAGGCATTAGGGTGGTGTTATTGTGAAGCTCCTGTGAGGCAGTATGGTGGTGTTATTGTGAAGCTCCTGTGAGGCAGTATGGTGGTGTTATTGTGAAGCTCCTGTGAGGCAGTATGGTGGTGTTATTGTGAAGCTCCTGTGAGGCAGTATGGTGGTTTTATTGTGAAGCTCCTGTGAGGCAGTATGGTGGTGTTATTGTGAAGCTCCTGTGAGTCAGTATGGTGGTGTTATTGTGAAGCTCCTGTGAGGCAGTATGGTGGTGTTATTGTGAAGCTCCTGTGAGGCAGTATGGTGGTATTATTGTGAAGCTCCTGTGAGGCAGTATGGTGGTGTTATTGTGAAGCTCCTGTGAGGCAGTATGGTGGTGTTATTGTGAAGCTCCTGTGAGGCAGTATGGTGGTGTTATTGTGAAGCTCCTGTGAGGCAGTATGGTGGTATTATTGTGAAGCTCCTGTGAGGCAGTATGGTGGTGTTATTGTGAAGCTCCTGTGAGGCAGTATGGTGGTGTTATTGTGAAGCTCCTGTGAGGCAGTATGGTGGTATTATTGTGAAGCTCCTGTGAGGCAGTATGGTGGTGTTATTGTGAAGCTCCTGTGAGGCAGTATGGTGGTGTTATTGTGAAGCTCCTGTGAGGCAGTATGGTGGTGTTATTGGAGCTCCTATAAGGTGGTTGCGTTCATGCTGTCTGTGTAGTCTGGTCCAAGGGAGACAGGCAGCTGGTAGGTGTGACATTCCAAATCTGGAGTCTATAAACATGCAGCATAAAAATAGAAACCCTTCAATTCCATCTTTTTCTGCTGCGCTGCTGTTGCTTCTCTGTTGACTGCTCCTTATTGGCTGTTTTGTCACTGTTACAAACAGCCTCTCCGATGGCTGAAATAACTCTCTGCCAATCTACCATGGCCTCCTAGGGCTGTAATATATAGGTACACTTGATTTTGCTCGCCAGGTAGGCAGGGTTTGCACCTAGGGACCAATGAATGGCTCCAAACAGGGAAAGGCCTGCATTTTGTGTTGGTTCTGTTTATGAGTATTCATCATGGTTATCGTACTGAATATCACAGCACCAAAAGTCTTTGCTTGAGTTTAGATCAGTATCAGATGTTTTACTGATGTAACAGTTTCCTCTAATCACAAGAAGGGAAGAACATCTTGAGAAAGGTGGTCTGAGGACTAGTGGTGTGTGGGTGGTGAAGTAAGATGGAACCAGTCCAGGAATCACCCTTTGACCTGCATCATTGACTAATATTTTCCTCTGGGGGTATTATGAGGAGAGGACAGAACGCAGACATGACTGGTAATGAAAGAAAGAGAGATTGTTTATTGTCTATTGCACTTGTTTTGGCAATGTAAACACGTTTCCCATGCCAATAAAGCCCCTTGAACTGAGCGAGAGAATCCCAAAGATTGTTTTGATAGGAAAAGGGGTAAGTTCCTCCTGTAGTGAGCGTGTGAGAGAGAACCCCTTTAGAGTGAGAGGGGGTGGTGAGCCGAGGGAGAAGTGGGCGAAATGGATCCCTGGTTTCCTGTAAATGTTATTAGGGAGAGGGACTAAACTGGAAACTCACCTTTGACCCCTATAGTCAGCTTAGAGTAAACACATAGTCGTCACCAAAAGTTTTGAGAATGACACAAATATTAATTTTCACAAAGTCTGCTGCCTCAGTTTGTATGATGGCAATTTGCATATACTCCAGAATGTTATGAAGAGTGATCAGATGAATTGCAATTTTTGCAAAGTCCCTCTTTGCCATGCAAATGAACTGAATCCCCAAAAAACATTTCCACTGCATTTCAGCCCTGCCACAAAAGGACCAGCTGACATCATGTCAGTGATTCTCTTGTTAACACAGGTGTGAGTGTTGACGAGAACAAGGCTGGAGATCACTCTGTCATGCTGATTGAATTCGAATAACAGACTTGAAGCTTCAAAAGGAGGGTGTTGCTTGGAATAATTGTTCTTCCTCTGTCATCCATGGTTACCTGCAAGGAAACACGTGCTGTCATCATTGCTTTGCACAAAAAAGGCTTCACAGGCGAGGATATTGCTGCCAGTAAGATTGCACCTAAATCAACCATTTATCGGATCATCACGAACTTCAAGGAGAGCGGTTCAATTGTTATGAAGAAGGCTTCAGGGCGCCCAAGAAAGTCCAGCAAGCGCCAGGACCATCTCCTAAAGTTGATTCAGCTGTGGGATCAGGGCAACACCAGTACAGAGCTTGCTCAGGAATGTCAGCAGGCAGGTGTGAGTGCATCTGTACGCATAGTGAGGCAAAGACTTTTGGAGTATGGCCTGGTGTCAAGAAGGGCAGCAAAGAAGCCACTTCTCTCCAGGAAAAACATCAGGGACAGACTGATATTCTGCACAAGGTACAGGGATTGGACTGCTGAGGACTGGGGTAACGTAATTTTCTCTGATGAATCCCCTTTCCGATTGTTTGGGGCATCCGGAAAATGGCTTGTCCGGAGAAGACAAGGTGAGCGCTACCATCAGTCCTGTGTCATGCCAACAGTAAAGCATCCTGAGTGTGTGGGGTTGCTTCTCAGCCAAGGGAGTGGGCTCACTCACAATTTTGCCTGAGAACACAGCCATGAATAAAGAATGGTACAACTTCTCCCAACCATCCAGGAACCGTTTGGTGACGAACAATGCCTTTTCCAGCATGATGGAGCACCTTGCCATAAGGAAAAGTGATAACTAAGTAGCTCGGGGAACAAAACATTGATATTTTGGTTCCATGGCCAGGAAACTCCCCAGACCTTAATCCCATTGAGAACTTGTGGTCAATCCTCAAGAGGCGGGTGGACAAACAAAAACCCACAAATTCTGACAAACACTGCAAATATTGACTCTTTGCATCAACTTCATGTAATTGTAAATAAAAGCCTTTGACACTTATGAAATGCTTGTAATTATACTTCAGTATTCCATAGTACCATCTGACAAAAATATTTAAAGCCACTGAGGCAGTAGACTTTGTGAAAATGTATATTTGTGTAATTCTCAAAACTTTTGGCCACGACTGTACTGTTAAATGGGGTCGCTGTGTTTGACTACATGTTGAAGGGGATAGCTGCTGTGGGTGACTACATGTTGAAGGGGCTTGCTGCTGTGGGTGACTACATGTTGAAGGGGCTTGCTGCTGTGGTTGACTACATGTTGAAGGGGATAGCTGCTGTGGTTGACTACATGTTGAAGGGGATAGCTGCTGTGTTTGACTACATGTTGAAGGGGCTTGCTGCTGTGTTTGACTACATGTTGAAGGGGATAGCTGCTGTGGGTGACTACATGTTGAAGGGGCTTGCTGCTGTGGGTGACTACATGTTGAAGGGGGTAGCTGCTGTGTTTGACTACATGTTGAAGGGGCTTGCTGCTGTGTTTGACTACATGTTGAAGGGGCTTGCTGCTGTGTTTGACTACATGTTGAAGGGGCTTGCTGCTGTGTTTGACTACATGTTGAAGGGGCTTGCTGCTGTGGGTGACTACATGTTGAAGGGGCTTGCTGCTGTGTTTGACTACATGTTGAAGGGACTTGCTGCTGTGGTTGACTACATGTTGAAGGGGCTTGCTGCTGTGGGTGACTACATGTTGAAGGGGCTTGCTGCTGTGTTTGACTACACGTTGAAAGGGCTTGCTGCTGTGTTTGACTACACGTTGAAGGGGATAGCTGCTGTGTTTGACTACATGTTGAAGGGGATAGCTGCTGTGGTTGACTACATGTTGAAGGGGATAGCTGCTGTGGTTGACTACATGTTGAAGGGGATAGCTGCTGTGGTTGACTACATGTTGAAGGGGATAGCTGCTGTGGTTGACTACATGTTGAAGGGGATAGCTGCTGTGGTTGACTACATGTTGAAGGGGATAGCTGCTGTGGTTGACTACATGTTGAAGGGGATAGCTGCTGTGGTTGACTACATGTTGAAGGGGATAGCTGCTGTGGTTGACTACATGTTGAAGGGGATAGCTGCTGGGGTTGACTACATGTTGAAGGGGATAGCTGCTGTGGTTGACTACACGTTGAAGGGGATAGCTGCTGGGGGTGACTACACGTTGAAGGGGATAGCTGCTGGGGTTGACTACATGTTGAAGGGGATAGCTGCTGTGGTTGACTACATGTTGAAGGGGATAGCTGCTGTGGTTGACTACATGTTGAAGGGGATAGCTGCTGTAGTTGACTACATGTTGAAGGGGATAGCTGCTGTGGTTGACTACATGTTGAAGGGGATAGCTGCTGTGGTTGACTACATGTTGAAGGGGATAGCTGCTGTGGTTGACTACATGTTGAAGGGGATAGCTGCTGTGGTTGACTACATGTTGAAGGGGATAGCTGCTGTGGTTGACTACATGTTGAAGGGGATAGCTGCTGTGGTTGACTACATGTTGAAGGGGATAGCTGCTGTGGTTGACTACATGTTGAAGGGGATAGCTGCTGTGGTTGACTACATGTTGAAGGGGATAGCTGCTGTGGTTGACTACATGTTGAAGGGGATAGCTGCTGTGGGTGACTACATGTTGAAGGGGATAGCTGCTGTGGTTGACTACATGTTGAAGGGGATAGCTGCTGTGGTTGACTACATGTTGAAGGGGGTTCCGTCATGCCCCTTCTCCCCTCTATTTGAGTGTGACCAACCTGCGTGACCAACCTACTGTCTGTCGGACAGTAATTCACGTGTGTGTGCACGCTATGTGCCCCTGTGACATGTATTAAGGGTGTCTGGCCTAGGGGACAGGTGCTAGAGATGGGCTACTGTTACAAGGGTAAGGTACAGGTACCTTTATGGGGGTGGTGTTAAACACTAGGTAGTCAAATGTATTACAGTGTTACGTTAAGGTGTGTTTAATTTACCACAGTAAAAATGCTTTAACATAGTAGAGAGGGATTTGTTTTTGCAATCTTCCATTGATAGTTAACTATTTGCAATGGCCAATTTTATTCCATTGGCCATCTTAATTCAACAGCAAGTACAATATGTGTCAAATGTCAGTCTGCTCCATGTTACAGTGGACTTTACGGTGTCATAACTCTAAAGGTCCATAGTGATATGCTTCATTGTCAGTGTGTGGCATGGACATGTGAAACATTACATTTAGTATGTGATTGAATGTTTTCAATTGGATTTCAATGCTTTGAAATGTGTTGCTGTAAAATGTTGGAAGACGATTCTGTAGGGCTGGTGCTTCCACAGGAAATGATCTCATGCACACCCACACACTGCCTATGCCTGGCTTGGACGTGACTACACAGTGAGCCTGTACGCATACTCTCTCTTGCTCTCCTTTTGTCTTTCTCCTTCCCTCCCTCTTTCGATCCCTCTCTCTCAATCCCTCCCTCTTTCGATCCCTCTCTCCTTCCATCCCTCTTTCGATACCTCTCTCTCTCCATCCCTCCCTCTTTCGATCCCCCTCTCTCTCCATCCCTCCCTCTTTCGATCCCCCTCTCTCTCTCTCTCCATCCCTCCCTCTTTTGATGCCCCTCTCTCTCTCTCCATCCCTCCCTCTTTTGATCCCCCTCTCTCTCTTTCCCTCTCTCCCTCTTTCGATCCCCCTCTCTCTCTTTCCTTCCCTCCCTCTTTTGATCCCCCTCTCTCTCCTTTCCTCCCTCTTTTGATCTCTCTCTCTCCTTCCCTCCCTCTTTTGATCCCTCTCTCTTCTTCCCTCACTCTTTTGATCCCTCTCTCTCTTCTTCCCTCACTCTTTTGATCCCTCTCTCTCTCCTTCCCTCCCTCTTTTGATCCCTCTCTCTCTTCTTCCCTCACTCTTTTGATCCCCCTCTCTCTCTCTCCATCCCTCCCTCTTTTGATCCCCCTCTCTCTCTTTCCCTCTCTCCCTCTTTCGATCCCCCTCTGTCTTTCCCTCCCTCCCTCTTTCGATCCCCCTCTGTCTTTCCCTCCCTCCCTCTTTCGATCCCCCTCTCTCTCTTTCCTTCCCTCCCTCTTTTGATCCCCCTCTCTCTCCTTTCCTCCCTCTTTTGATCTCTCTCTCTCCTTCCATCCCTCTTTCGATTCCTTTCTTCTTCCATTACTCTTTCGATCCATCTCTCTCCTTCCCTCCCTCTTTTGATCCCTCTCTCTCTCCTTCCCTCACTCTTTTGATCCCTCTCTCTCTCCATCCCGCCCTCTTTTGATCCCTCTCTCTCTCCATCCCTCTGGTTTCTTGTTGTATGCCCTTTGTTCTAGTTTCTTGGCTGTCAGCTGAAGGACTGAGCAGAACCAAGCCACAGTAAACAGACAAACACACACACTGCCTCTCAGGTGGGGTAAAGCAGCCAGTGCTGACAGCCTCCCTCAGGACAGTATTACTGAGCGTGTCAAGGGAAGTATTTAGAAAACCACACACATAAAGTCGAGTCATAAGGACTGGCTTGTATTCTTTAGGCACCAAATGGAAGAAAACAGACTGAACCAATAAGAAACGCTCATTTTTGTTTTCCATTGCAAAACCTTTTGCTACGGTGTGCTCTAATGTATACGACCCTGGTTTATACCGTTGACCTCACTGTGTATCTGTGGAATGTCAACTGTTAAACCAACTAACTGGCACCATATTGTCGGGTGTTTGTTGCTGCTGATGCTCTGCTTGATGGATGACGGAGGGAAACGTAATGTGAAGGAACGCGGGAGCCTTCTTAGGTGACTATTAGAAGGTGACTTAACACCAAAGACAGGGCGACGGTAAACCCCTCTCTGATGTCACTGACCCCTCTCGTTACTGTCGCGTGACCTTTCCCTGACCACAGGAAGTAATTTAAGTGTTTACTCATGTTTTGTTGGTTGAAGATGGGAGCCTCTCTATAGCTCTGAGGTTGTGTGATGGAAGCTAAGAATTGAGAGAATGGAGTGGGAATACTAGAACAGATAGGAGCCACATATAGACTATATTTCTACATGTACAGCTCTGCTTTAGAACAGATAGGAGCCACATATAGACTATATTTCTACATGTACAGCTCTGCTATAGAACAGATAGGAGCCACATATAGACTATATTTCTACATGTACAGCTCTGCTATAGAACATACATATATATATATATATATTATATAAATACATGGCTCTGGAACAATACTGTCTTTTTGAGAAAAAATAGCCAGTGAAGGAGTTCCTTCCAGCCAGTTAGGAAGTAGAGCATCGCCCTGATTACATGCTGATGGGCTCTGTGGATGACTAGTTAGCCCCGGACTGGACTGGTGCATCTTGGTTGGTAGGCTAGCCCTCCACTGTGAGATGTGGTCATGCAGGGTGACACACAGCAAATAGACATTTAGAAAAAGAGAGAAATCATTAGTCTGACCACAAGCTTGTCTCCTGTTGTGTTGAGGCCTTTTCATTGTCGAGGTCTGCTGGGGTAACGTGTGTCTGTGTGCACGTGCACACCACGTACTGTATGTGTCCTGTGTGTCAGCCGAGTAGGAGGACATTCCTGTGGAGAGGAATAAGTCCAGACAGTACTTCTGTCCTTTTCATTTATTTGGTCCACTCACATTCCTCTCTGGTCACATGATGGACATCCTGTAAGGGCAAAGGTCAGGCCATCGGGGCCAAAGCCCTCAGGAACCTTGTGAGTTGTAATGACACATTGATCAGACTCACTATTATGCTGCTGTGGAGAAACAATTTTAATTAGCTAGCCTGTATGTTCAAAATGAACCTTAAAGGTGCAATCGTAGTTGAAACAATAACAAAGTGACTGCCCTGAAATTCATCAAAAGAGCTACGGATGCAATGACTGATAATTCATGATATCAAAGTTTTAACCATGTTTTGAGGCTATACAGTGGACTAGCACAAGCTTATATTTTGGGTTCTGATAGGTTATGACAGTTCAAGAATAAATGGGTGCATATCATAAAGTAAAAAAATATATGTAGCAACTGCAGATTGACCCTTTAAGCTAGGAGAGCTTTAGCTGTAAATCAAAGTTAGCCTCCAGGCTAATGTGAGTAGTACAGAATAGTACAATTCTTGCTTATCATGGGAATTAGCTTCAGGCTATGCTAACACCGTGAAGTCATTTTGATGACGATTAGCTTGAGGCTAATGGGGTGACTTCTGATCAGAATTAGTGATAGTTCTGGGTGACTCCGTATCTCCCCGAGGGGAGCAGTAGGGTGCTGACTGGGGGAGCGGTAGGGTGCTGACTGGGGGAGCGGTAGGGTGCTGACTGGGGGAGCGGTAGGGTGCTGACTGGGGGAGCGGTAGGGTGCTGACTGGGGGAGCGGTAGGGTGCTGACTGGGGGAGCGGTAGGGTGCTGACTGGGGGAGCGGTAGGGTGCTGACTGGGGGAGCGGTAGGGTGCTGACTGGGGGAGCGGTAGGGTGCTGACTGGGGGAGCGGTAGGGTGCTGACTGGGGGAGCGGTAGGGTGCTGACTGGGGGAGCGGTAGGGTGCTGACTCGGGGAGCGGTAGGGTGCTGACTGGGGGAGCGGTAGGGTGCTGACTGGGGGAGCGGTAGGGTGCTGACTGGGGGAGCGGTAGGGTGCTGACTGGGGGAGCGGTAGGGTGCTGACTGGGGGAGCGGTAGGGTGCTGACTGGGGGAGCGGTAGGGTGCTGACTGGGGGAGCGGTAGGGTGCTGACTGGGGGAGCGTTCTCTCAGGCTGCAGTCACAACCTACTAAGATGGTGTTTATTTCCCTCTCTCCCACATAAAGAGCTATTGATGGCAAGGAGAAGGGATGGCTGAGGAGCTGGACTTGTGCATGTCACAAGGCACGGAAATGTCTTCAGTGATGAATCATTTACAGATGGGGAGTGTGTGTGTTGTTTATGACGTGTGTGTGTGTGCCGTTCCGGCTTGAGAGAGAAGACAGGAATGAAAAGCTGTCTTTTATTCTTCTGGCCACACAATATTTTACAGATTTTTTTGCTTTGTGTTTCTCAGTTGAGTAATCGTGATAAATGGGGCTGAATAGAGACTCAGGTTGATACCAAATCCATGCATACAACACAAGATACTGCCGTAACCTTTTACCCTCCCCACTGCCTCACCTCACATGTCAATTTGCTCTCAGATACAGAGGTACCATACTCTGGATTTCCAATCTTCACATTGCCAATTTATCATCCCTCAAGAACTTCAAGCGTAGACTAGGGGTCAGCCTGATGACCCAAACTACCCTGTAGTAGACTAGGGGTCAGCCTGATGAACCAAACTACCCTGTAGTAGACTAGGGGTCAGCCTGATGAACCAAACTACCCTGTAGTAGACTAGGGGTCAGCCTGATGAACCAAACTACCCTGTAGTAGACTAGGGGTCAGCCTGATGAACCAAACTACCCAGTAGTAGACTAGGGGTTAGCCTGATGAACCAAACTACCCTGTAGTAGACTAGGGGTCAGCCTGATGAACCAAACTACCCAGTAGTAGACTAGGGGTCAGTCTGATGAACCAAACTACCCAGTAGTAGACTAGGGGTCAGCATGATGAAACAAACAGCCCAATAGTGGACTAGGGGTCAGCCTGATGAAACAAACAGTCCAGTAGTAGACTAGGGGTCAGCCTGATGAACCAAACTACCCAGTAGTAGACTAGGGGTCAGGCTGATGAACCAAACTACCCTGTAGTAGACTAGGGGTCAGCCTGATGAACCAAACTACCCTGTAGTAGACTAGGGGTCAGTCTGATGAAACAAACAGTCTAGTAGTAGACTAGGGGTCAGCCTGATGAAACAAACAGTCTAGTAGTAGACTAGGGGTCAGCCTGATGAAACAAACAGCCCAGTAGTAGACTAGGGGTCAGCCTGATGAACCAAACTACCCTGTAGTAGACTAGGGGTCAGTCTGATGAAACAAACAGTCTAGTAGTAGACTTGGGGTCAGCCTGATGAAACAAACAGTCTAGTAGTAGACTAGGGGTCAGCCTGATGAACCAAACAGTCCAGTAGTAGACTAGGGGTCAGCCTGATGAACCAAACAGTCCAGTAGTAGACTAGGGGTCAGCCTGATGAAACAAACAGTCCAGTAGTAGACTAGGGGTCAGCCTGATGAAACAAACAGTCCAGTAGTAGACTAGGGGTCAGCCTGATGAAACAAACAGTCTAGTAGTAGACTAGGGGTCAGTCTGATGAAACAAACAGTCTAGTAGTAGACTAGGGGTCAGTCTGATGAAACAAACAGTCCAGTAGTAGACTAGGGGTCAGCCTGATGAAACAAACAACCCAGTAGTAGACTAGGGGTCAGCCTGATGAAACAAACAACCCAGTAGAAGACTAGGGGTCAGCCTGATGAAACAAACAACCCAGTAGTAGACTAGGGGTCAGCCTGATGAAACAAACAGTCTAGTAGTAGACTAGGGGTCAGCATGATGAAACAAACAGTCTAGTAGTAGACTAGGGGTCAGCCTGATGAAACAAACAGTCTAGTAGTAGACTAGGGGTCAGCCTGATGAAACAAACAGTCCAGTAGTAGACTAGGGGTCAGCCTGATGAAACAAACAGTCCAGTAGTAGACTAGGGGTCAGCCTGATGAAACAAACAGTCCAGTAGTAGACTAGGGGTCAGCCTGATGAAACAAACAGTCTAGTAGTAGACTAGGGGTTAGCCTGATGAAACAAACAGTCTAGTAGTAGACTAGGGGTCAGCCTGATGAAACAAACAGTCTAGTAGTAGACTAGGGGTCAGCCTGATGAAACAAACAGCCCAGTAGTAGACTAGGGGTCAGCCTGATGAACCAAACTACCCAGTAGTAGACTAGGGGTCAGCCTGATGAACCAAACTACCCAGTAGTAGACTAGGGGTTAGCCTGATGAAACAAACAGTCTAGTAGTAGACTAGGGGTCAGCCTGATGAAACAAACAGTCTAGTAGTAGACTAGGGGTTAGCCTGATGAAACAAACAGTCTAGTAGTAGACTAGGGGTCAGCATGATGAACCAAACTACCCAGTAGTAGACTAGGGGTCAGCATGATGAACCAAACTACCCAGTAGTAGACTAGGGGTCAGCATGATGAACCAAACTACCCAGTAGTAGACTAGGGGTCAGCATGATGAACCAAACTACCCAGTAGTAGACTAGGGGTCAGCATGATGAACCAAACTACCCAGTAGTAGACTAGGGGTCAGCCTGATGAAACAAACAGTCCAGTAGTAGACTAGGGGTCAGCCTGATGAAACAAACAGTCTAGTAGTAGACTAGGGGTCAGTCTGATGAACCAAACTACCCAGTAGTAGACTAGGGGTCAGCCTGATGAAACAAACAGTCCAGTAGTAGACTAGGGGTCAGCCTGATGAAACAAACAGTCTAGTAGTAGACTAGGGGTTAGCCTGATGAACCAAACTACCCAGTAGTAGACTAGGGGTCAGCCTGATGAAACAAACAGTCCAGTAGTAGACTAGGGGTCAGCCTGATGAAACAAACAGTCCAGTAGTAGACTAGGGGTCAGCCTGATGAAACAAACAGTCCAGTAGTAGACTAGGGGTCAGCCTGATGAAACAAACAGTCCAGTAGTAGACTAGGGGTCAGCCTGATGAAACAAACAGTCCAGTAGTAGACTAGGGGTCAGCCTGATGAAACAAACAGTCTAGTAGTAGACTAGGGGTCAGCCTGATGAAACAAACAGTCTAGTAGTAGACTAGGGGTCAGCCTGATGAAACAAACAGTCTAGTAGTAGACTAGGGGTCAGCCTGATGAAACAAACAGTCTAGTAGTAGACTAGGGGTCAGTCTAATGAACCAAACTACCCAGTAGTAGACTAGGGGTCAGCCTGATGAACCAAACTACCCAGTAGTAGACTAGGGGTCAGCCTGATGAACCAAACTACCCAGTAGTAGACTAGGGGTCAGCCTGATGAACCAAACTACCCAGTAGTAGACTAGGGGTCAGCCTGATGAAACAAACAGTCTAGTAGTAGACTAGGGGTCAGCCTGATGAAACAAACAGTCTAGTAGTAGACTAGGGGTCAGCCTGATGAAACAAACAGTCTAGTAGTAGACTAGGGGTCAGCCTGATGAACCAAACTACCCTGTAGTAGACTAGGGGTCAGTCTGATGAAACAAACAGTCTAGTGGTAGACTAGGGGTCAGCCTGATGAAACAAACAGTCTAGTAGTAGACTAGGGGTCAGCCTGATGAACCAAACAGTCCAGTAGTAGACTAGGGGTCAGCCTGATGAACCAAACAGTCCAGTAGTAGACTAGGGGTCAGCCTGATGAACCAAACAGTCCAGTAGTAGACTAGGGGTCAGCCTGATGAAACAAACAGTCCAGTAGTAGACTAGGGGTCAGCCTGATGAAACAAACAGTCCAGTAGTAGACTAGGGGTCAGCCTGATGAAACAAACAGTCTAGTAGTAGACTAGGGGTCAGTCTGATGAAACAAACAGTCTAGTAGTAGACTAGGGGTCAGTCTGATGAAACAAACAGTCCAGTAGTAGACTAGGGGTCAGCCTGATGAAACAAACAACCCAGTAGTAGACTAGGGGTCAGCCTGATGAAACAAACAACCCAGTAGTAGACTAGGGGTCAGCCTGATGAAACAAACAACCCAGTAGTAGACTAGGGGTCAGCCTGATGAAACAAACAGTCTAGTAGTAGACTAGGGGTCAGCATGATGAAACAAACAGTCTAGTAGTAGACTAGGGGTCAGCCTGATGAAACAAACAGTCTAGTAGTAGACTAGGGGTCAGCCTGATGAAACAAACAGTCCAGTAGTAGACTAGGGGTCAGCCTGATGAAACAAACAGTCCAGTAGTAGACTAGGGGTCAGCCTGATGAAACAAACAGTCCAGTAGTAGACTAGGGGTCAGCCTGATGAAACAAACAGTCTAGTAGTAGACTAGGGGTTAGCCTGATGAAACAAACAGTCTAGTAGTAGACTAGGGGTCAGCCTGATGAAACAAACAGTCTAGTAGTAGACTAGGGGTCAGCCTGATGAAACAAACAGTCCAGTAGTAGACTAGGGGTCAGCCTGATGAAACAAACAGTCTAGTAGTAGACTAGGGGTCAGCCTGATGAAACAAACAGTCTAGTAGTAGACTAGGGGTTAGCCTGATGAACCAAACTACCCAGTAGTAGACTAGGGGTCAGCCTGATGAACCAAACTACCCAGTAGTAGACTAGGGGTCAGTCTGATGAACCAAACTACCCAGTAGTAGACTAGGGGTCAGTCTGATGAACCAAACTACCCAGTAGTAGACTAGGGGTCAGCATGATGAACCAAACTACCCAGTAGTAGACTAGGGGTCAGCATGATGAACCAAACTACCCAGTAGTAGACTAGGGGTCAGCATGATGAACCAAACTACCCAGTAGTAGACTAGGGGTCAGCATGATGAACCAAACTACCCAGTAGTAGACTAGGGGTCAGCCTGATGAAACAAACAGTCCAGTAGTAGACTAGGTGTCAGCCTGATGAAACAAACAGTCTAGTAGTAGACTAGGGGTCAGTCTGATGAACCAAACTACCCAGTAGTAGACTAGGGGTCAGCCTGATGAAACAAACAGTCCAGTAGTAGAGTAGGGGTCAGCCTGATGAAACAAACAGTCTAGTAGTAGACTAGGGGTTAGCCTGATGAACCAAACTACCCAGTAGTAGACTAGGGGTCAGCCTGATGAAACAAACAGTCCAGTAGTAGACTAGGGGTCAGCCTGATGAAACAAACAGTCCAGTAGTAGACTAGGGGTCAGCCTGATGAAACAAACAGTCCAGTAGTAGACTAGGGGTCAGCCTGATGAAACAAACAGTCCAGTAATAGACTAGGGGTCAGCCTGATGAAACAAACAGTCCAGTAGTAGACTAGGGGTCAGCCTGATGAAACAAACAGTCTAGTAGTAGACTAGGGGTCAGCCTGATGAAACAAACAGTCTAGTAGTAGACTAGGGGTCAGCCTGATGAAACAAACAGTCTAGTAGTAGACTAGGGGTCAGCCTGATGAAACAAACAGTCTAGTAGTAGACTAGGGGTCAGCCTGATGAACCAAACTACCCAGTAGTAGACTAGGGGTCAGCCTGATGAACCAAACTACCCAGTAGTAGACTAGGGGTCAGCCTGATGAACCAAACTACCCAGTAGTAGACTAGGGGTCAGCCTGATGAACCAAACTACCCAGTAGTAGACTAGGGGTCAGCCTGATGAAACAAACAGTCTAGTAGTAGACTAGGGGTCAGCCTGATGAAACAAACAGTCTAGTAGTAGACTAGGGGTCAGCCTGATGAAACAAACAGTCTAGTAGTAGACTAGGGGTCAGCCTGATGAAACAAACAGTCTAGTATTAGACTAGGGGTCAGCCTGATGAACCAAACAGTCTAGTAGTAGACTAGGGGTCAGCCTGATGAAACAAACAGTCTAGTAGTAGACTAGGGGTCAGCCTGATGAAACAAACAGTCCAGTAGTAGACTAGGGGTCAGCCTGATGAAACAAACAGTCTAGTAGTAGACTAGGGGTCAGTCTGATGAACCAAACTACCCAGTAGTAGACTAGGGGTCAGTCTGATGAACCAAACTACCCAGTAGTAGACTAGGGGTCAGCCTGATGAACCAAACTACCCAGTAGTAGACTAGGGGTCAGCCTGATGAACCAAACTACCCAGTAGTAGACTAGGGGTCAGCCTGATGAACCAAACTACCCAGTAGTAGACTAGGGGTCAGTCTGATGAACCAACCTACCCAGTAGTAGACTAGGGGTCAGTCTGATGAACCAAACTACCCAGTAGTAGACTAGGGGTCAGCATGATGAACCAAACTACCCAGTAGTAGACTAGGGGTCAGCATGATGAACCAAACTACCCAGTAGTAGACTAGGGGTCAGCCTGATGAAACAAACAGTCCAGTAGTAGACTAGGGGTCAGCCTGATGAAACAAACAGTCTAGTAGTAGACTAGGGGTCAGTCTGATGAACCAAACTACCCAGTAGTAGACTAGGGGTCAGTCTGATGAACCAAACTACCCAGTAGTAGACTAGGGGTCAGCATGATGAACCAAACTACCCAGTAGTAGACTAGGGGTCAGCATGATGAACCAAACTACCCAGTAGTAGACTAGGGGTCAGCATGATGAACCAAACTACCCAGTAGTATACTAGGGGTCAGCCTGATGAAACAAACAGTCCAGTAGTAGACTAGGGGTCAGTCTGATGAAACAAACAGTCTAGTAGTAGACTAGGGGTCAGCCTGATGAAACAAACAGTCCAGTAGTAGACTAGGGGTCAGTCTGATGAACCAAACTACCCAGTAGTAGACTAGGGGTCAGCCTGATGAAACAAACAGTCCAGTAGTAGACTAGGGGTCAGTCTGATGAAGCAAACAGTCTAGTAGTAGACTAGGGGTCAGTCTGATGAAACAAACAGTCCAGTAGTAGACTAGGGGTCAGCCTGATGAAACAAACAGCCCAGTAGTAGACTAGGGGTCAGCCTGATGAAACAAACAGTCCAGTAGTAGACTAGGGGTCAGCCTGATGAAACAAACCGTCTAGTAGTAGACTAGGGGTCAGCCTGATGAAACAAACAGTCCAGTAGTAGACTAGGGGTCAGCCTGATGAAACAAACAGTCTAGTAGTAGACTAGGGGTCAGCCTGATGAAACAAACAGTCTAGTAATAGACTAGGGGTCAGCCTGATGAAACAAACTACCCAGTAGTAGACTAGGGGTCAGCCTGATGAAACAAACAGTCCAGTAGTAGACTAGGGGTCAGCCTGATGAAACAAACAGCCCAGTAGTAGACTAGGGGTCAGCCTGATGAAACAAACAGTCCAGTAGTAGACTAGGGGTCAGCCTGATGAAACAAACAGTCTAGTAGTAGACTAGGGGTCAGCCTGTTGAAACAAACAGTCCAGTAGTAGACTAGGGGTCAGCCTGATGAAACAAACAGTCCAGTAATAGACTAGGGGTCAGCCTGATGAAACAAACAGTCTAGTAGTAGACTAGGGGTCAGCCTGATGAAACAAACAGCCCAGTAGTAGACTAGGGGTCAGTCTGATGAAACAAACAGTCCAGTAATAGACTAGGGGTCAGCCTGATGAAACAAACAGTCTAGTAGTAGACTAGGGGTCAGCCTGATGAAACAAACAGTCCAGTAGTAGACTAGGGGTCAGCCTGATGAAACAAACAGCCCAGTAGTAGACTAGGGGTCAGCCTGATGAAACAAACAGCCCAGTAGTAGACTAGGGGTCAGCCTGATGAAACAAACAGTCTAGTAGTAGACTAGGGGTCAGTCTGATGAAACAAACAGTCTAGTAGTAGACTAGGGGTCAGTCTGATGAAACAAACAGCCCAGTAGTAGACTAGGGGTCAGCCGGATGAACCAAACTACCCAGTAGTAGACTAGGGGTCAGCCTGATGAACCAAACTACTCAGTAGTAGACTAGGGGTCAGTCTGATGAAACAAACAGCCCAATAGTAGACTAGGGGTCAGCCTGATGAACCAAACTACCCAGTAGTAGACTAGGGGTCAGCCTGATGAAACAAACAGTCTAGTAGTAGACTAGGGGTCAGCCTGATGAAACAAACAGTCTAGTAGTAGACTAGGGGCCAGTCTGATGAAACAAACAGTCCAGTAGTAGACTAGGGGTCAGCCTGATGAAACAAACAGTCCAGTAGTAGACTAGGGGTCAGCCTGATGAAACAAACAGTCTAGTAGTAGACTAGGGGTCAGTCTGATGAACCAAACTACCCAGTAGTAGACTAGGGGTCAGCCTGATGAAACAAACAGTCCAGTAGTAGACTAGGGGTCAGTCTGATGAAACAAACAGTCTAGTAGTAGACTAGGGGTCAGTCTGATGAAACAAACAGTCCAGTAGTAGACTAGGGGTCAGCCTGATGAAACAAACAGCCCAGTAGTAGACTAGGGGTCAGCCTGATGAAACAAACAGTCCAGTAGTAGACTAGGGGTCAGCCTAATGAAACAAACAGTCTAGTAGTAGACTAGGGGTCAGCCTGATGAAACAAACAGTCCAGTAGTAGACTAGGGGTCAGCCTGATGAAACAAACAGTCTAGTAGTAGACTAGGGGTCAGCCTGATGAAACAAACAGTCTAGTAATAGACTAGGGGTCAGCCTGATGAAACAAACTACCCAGTAGTAGACTAGGGGTCAGCCTGATGAAACAAACAGTCCAGTAGTAGACTAGGGGTCAGCCTGATGAAACAAACAGCCCAGTAGTAGACTAGGGGTCAGCCTGATGAAACAAACAGTCCAGTAGTAGACTAGGGGTCAGCCTGATGAAACAAACAGTCTAGTAGTAGACTAGGGGTCAGCCTGATGAAACAAACAGTCCAGTAGTAGACTAGGGGTCAGCCTGATGAAACAAACAGTTTAGTAGTAGACTAGGGGTCAGCCTGATGAAACAAACAGCCCAGTAGTAGACTAGGGGTCAGTCTGATGAAACAAACAGTCTAGTAGTAGACTAGGGGTCAGTCTGATGAAACAAAGAGCCCAGTAGTAGACTAGGGGTCAGTCTGATGAAACAAACAGTCTAGTAGTAGACTAGGGGTCAGTCTGATGAAACAAACAGCCCAGTAGTAGACTAGGGGTCAGTCTGATGAAACAAACAGTCCAGTAGTAGACTAGGGGTCAGCATGATGAAACAAACAGTCTAGTAGTAGACTAGGGGTCAGTCTGATGAAACAAACAGCCCAGTAGTAGACTAGGGGTCAGTCTGATGAAACAAACAGTCCAGTAGTAGACTAGGGGTCAGCCTGATGAAACAAACAGTCTAGTAGTAGACTAGGGGTCAGTCTGATGAAACAAACAGTCTAGTAGTAGACTAGGGGTCAGCATGATGAAACAAACAGTCTAGTAGTAGACTAGGGGTCAGTCTGATGAAACAAACAGCCCAGTAGTAGACTAGGGGTCAGTCTGATGAAACAAACAGTCCAGTAGTAGACTAGGGGTCAGCCTGATGAAACAAACAGTCTAGTAGTAGACTAGGGGTCAGCATGATGAAACAAACAGTCCAGTAGTAGACTAGGGGTCAGCATGATGAAACAAACAGTCTAGTAGTAGACTAGGGGTCAGCCTGATGAAACAAACAGCCCAGTAGTAGACTAGGGGTCAGCCTGATGAAACAAACAGTCTAGTAGTAGACTAGGGGTCAGTCTGATGAAACAAACAGTCCAGTAGTAGACTAGGGGTCAGCCTGATGAAACAAACAGTCCAGTAGTAGACTAGGGGTCAGCCTGATGAAACAAACAGTCTAGTAGTAGACTAGGGGTCAGTCTGATGAAACAAACAGTCCAGTAGTAGACTAGGGGTCAGCCTGATGAAACAAACAGTCTAGTAGTAGACTAGGGGTCAGCCTGATGAAACAAACAGTCTAGTAGTAGACTAGGGGTCAGTCTGATGAACCAAACAGTCCAGTAGTAGACTACGGGTCAGCCTGATGAACCAAACAGTCCAGTAATCCCCTCCATGTAGCCTAACTCACACACATACAAAGTATACTAATTAAGAAAATACATATTTGATTATCTGATTGATCAATTCATGTTTTACTTGTATTGTGTTTTGGTGGTCTGGTTTTCATATAAGCCCGGTTGGGCTCCCAACCTTACCTGCACAACGTTTTCCCCCTGTTCTTTATTAGTACGGTTTATGTGTTTCAATTGTTTTCTTTGGTGCAAATAAATAAAACCTAAAACAGTCCCAGAAAAAGAAAAAACACTTCTACAGATAGCATCGCCACAGACAAAGATAACTGGTACAGAAGAAAATAACACTTTAGAATGTTGATACACACCCCACATACAGTACCTGTTGGTTTCTCCAGTGACATTAACACCTCAACAAAACAGCATCCCATTGGTGCAGCTCTAACAACAACCAGTAGGAGATGCTGTTACACAGGTCTTTATCTCTTCCAGACTCAGGTAAATGGGTAGGTATTCCACACAGGTCTTTATCTCTTCCAGACTCAGGTAAATGGGTAGGTATTCCACACAGGTCTTTATCTCTTCCAGACTCAGGTAAATGTGTAGGTGTTCCACACAGGTCTTTATCTCTTCCAGACTCAGGTAAATGTGTAGGTGTTCCACACAGGTCTTTATCTCTTCCAGACTCAGGTAAAAGTGTAGGTGTTCCACACAGGTCTTTATCTCTTCCAGACTCAGGTAAATGGGTAGGTGTTCCACACAGGTCTTTATCTCTTCCAGACTCAGGTAAATGGGTAGGTGTTCCACACAGGTCTTTATCTCTTCCAGACTCAGGTAAATGGGTAGGTGTTCCACACAGGTCTTTATCTCTTCCAGACTCAGGTAAATGGGTAGGTGTTCCACACAGGTCTTTATCTCTTCCAGACTCAGGTAAATGGATAGGTATTTTCCACAGGTGGTTACCTCTCCCAGACTTGGGTAACTAGGCAGGTATTCTCCACTGTCTGTAAGAGATTACATTACACTTCTTATACATGACTTGACAAAGGCGTATGTCCTGTCCTGTAACATTTATGTCAACAGCTTTGTGACACAAGGGACGTCCTGATCGTATCGCAGCGTAGCCCTGTTGTCTTGATGTTGTCATAGCAATACGATAGCTCACAACATTGCCATCCCACTGTATAGATATCTCTGTGAAGGACATCCCCTGTCCACTCCATCTGCTTTGTCAGTAAACGTTTGGTCAGATTGTGGATCAGTTATACCACAGTGCTGGCCTGAAGAAGGCACAGTGATGACGAAACGTTGGTGTTTTTTTTTTAACCCAATAAATGACTGGGAGGTAATAGATATGGAGTGTGTGACTCTGTTTTTATAGCTTCCAGTTTATTCTCTGTTAATCAGCACCTCTACACTAAATCATTTTCTCTGGGTGTGTGCCAGCTCATGCTTTTTATTAGACTGTTGGCTATGTATATACAGTACAGTACATACTTCATCTATGTTGCTAATAGAAATACAGGAGCAAACATACAAGGTGGGGGATTTCCTTTCTATTACAATTTATTATATAATAAAATAATAATACTTTTTTGGTACTTTTTAACCCTTTTTCTTCCCAATTTCGTGATATCTAATTGGTAGTTACAGATTTGTCCCATTGCTGCAACTTCTGTACGGACTTGCGAAGGTCGAGAGTACAGTAGAGGTCGACCGATTAGGATTTTTCTACGCCGATACCGATTATTGGAGGACCAAAAAAAGCCAATATCGATTTAATCGGTTTTATTTTTTCAATTGAATTTAAAAAATATATATATTTGTAATAATGACAATTACAACAATACAGAATTAACACTTTTATTTTAACTTAATATAATACAAAAATACAATAAATTTAGTCTCAAATAAATAATGATACATTTTCAATTTGGTTTAAATAATGCAAAAATGCAGTGTTGGAGAAAAAAGTAAAAGTGCAATATGTGCCATGTAAAAAAGCTAACGTTTAAGTTCCTTGCTCAGAACATGAGAACATATGAAAGCTGGTGGTTACTTTTATCATGAGTCTTCAATATTCCCAGGTAAGAAGGTTAGGTTGTAGTTATTATAGGACTATTTCTCTCTATACCATTTGTATTTCAAAGATACCATTTGTATATACCTTTGACTATTGGATGTTCTTATAGGCACTATAGTATTGCCAGCCTAATCTCTGGAGTTGATAGGCTTGAAGTCATTAACAGCGTTGTGCTTCAAGCATTGCGAAGAGCTGCTGGCAAACGCAGGAAAGTGCTGTTTGAATAATCGCTTACGAGCCTGCTGCTGCCTACCACCAATCAAACATCAAATCATAGACTTAATTATAATATAATTAACACACAGAAATATGAGCCTTTGGTCATTAATATGGTCAAATGCGGAAACTATAATTTCAAAAACAAAACGTTTATTCTTTCAGTGAAATACGGAACCGTACCGTATTTTATAGAACGAGTGGCATCCCTAAGTCTAAATATTGCTCTTACATTGCACAACCTTCAATATTATGTCAAATTCAGGCAAATTAATGATGGTCTTTGTTAGGAAGAAATGGTCTTCACAGAGTTTGCAATGAGCCAGGCGGCCCAAACTGCTGCATATACCCTGACTCTGCTTGCACTGAACGCAAGAGAAGTGACACAATTTCCATAGTTAATATTGCCTGCTAACATGAATTTCTTAACTAAATATGCAGGTTTAAAAAAATATACTTGTGTATTGATTTTAAGAAAGGCTGTGATTTGATGATAAATTAACAGGCACTGCATTGATTATATGCAATTCCTGAACAAGCTAGATAAACTAGTAATATCATCAACCATGTGTAGTTAACTAGTAATTATGTTAAGATTGATTGTTTTTATAAGATAAGTTTAATACTAGCTAGCAACTTACCTTGGCTCCTTGCTGCACTCACATAACAGGTGGTCAGCCTGCCACGCTGTCTCCTCGTGGAGTGCAATGTAATCGGCCATAATTGGTGTCCAAAAATGCTGATTACCGATTGAAAACTTGAAATCGCCCGAATTAATCGGCCATGCTGTTTAATCGGTCGACCTCTAGTCGAGAGCCATGCGTCCTCCGAAACACGACCTGCCAAGCCGCACTGCTTCTTGACACACTACTCGCTTAACCCGGGAGCCATCCGCACCAATGTGTCGGAGGAAACACCGTACAGCTGGCGACTGAAGTCAGAGTGCATGCGCCCCGGCGCCACAAGGAGTTGCTAGAGCGTGATGGGACAAGGACGTCCCAGTTGGCCAAACCCTCACCTAACCCAGACGACGCTGGGAAAATTGTGTGCCACCTCATGGGTCTCCCGGTCACGGCCAGCTGCAACACAGCCTGGGATCGAACCCGGATCTGTAGTGACGCCTATAGAACTGCGATGCAGTGCCTCAGACCGCTGCGCCACTTGGGAGGCCCAGTATTTTGTTTATTCTTTAGTTTCTTGTCCCCAGCATCTGTGAGTTTGTTGTTCTTTACTTCCACTACTTTGGTAATGTATACATACTTGACTAAAGGTGTGGAGAGATGGTTTGGGACCAGCAGCAAGCCCGAGCCAGGCAGTAGTGTTTTTATACAGAGGGAAAGTCAGTAAGGTAAGGTCTGGAGAAACTAGAACAGACCTTCCCATTCAAGTTAATGTCATTCTAGTTCAATGGTCTGCTCTACGTAACTCAGCTCTATGGGATGGTTCACTGTAGTGCTCTGCTGGGTTTATATCAGCATGTTAAAGGAAGTACTTCCTCCTTTCTCAGAGCTCTGCGCCCATATGACACCCCTATACACACACACACACACACACACACACACACACACACACACACACACACACACACACACACACACACACACACACACACACACACACACACACACACACACACACGATTTCCTGTCTTTTCTTGTATTTTCTGACAGGAGGGCCCAGAGGGATATACTGCTGAGGTAAAATAAGTGTTTTAGTTAAAAATGAACCCCAGGAAGCTTTGTATTTCTGGTGGTTAATTAAATTCCCACGTCTTTCACATTGACGACAATAGAGGGCATTAGCTGATTCTGTTCCCACTGTACACTAAACGTTCTACTTTCTAACGTAGGCCTAGAGGTTTCTAGAAATTCCCCAACCTTATTCATTATCATCTAAAACTCAAAACTGATGCTAGATCAGCACTTATACTCAGACACTTACGGGCCCAACTACATTGGAACTTGACTTATCTCTTCGAAAGGGATTATTGGTGTTAAAGAATGTAGTGAAGGTGTAGAATGACTACAATGCAGACAGGACTCAACATAACTGCTTTCCCACTAAAATGTGCGTGAGCCAGCCTTCACATGCCCTTATTTTGGGTTTCCCCGTATACTGTATGGGAACAATAGTTGTCCTGTTTGGTCTCTCAGTCTTCTCCTTTCTCTCCTTCTCTCTCCGTCCTCCTGAGGCGGCCCACTGAATACTCAGCCTTCAGTCTGGAAACCTGTGGGACACAAGCTGGCTATTCACGTCGGTCCTTTTCTCCTCTCAATCTCTCTCCACAAACACACACACACTTCAATCAGGCTATTCACTTTGTGCTCTTTCTCACACTCCTCTTCTCGCAGTGTGTACATCCCACCTACACAGACTGGAGAAATGGTCTGGAACTGGTTTCCTACTCCTGTGATGTGGCACTGTTCCTCTATCTGCTCTCTGTGTATTTCAGCTAGGTGTATATTTGCTTGAAATTCAGTCACCGGTAATAAGATGCATGTAATCTGATATTTGGCTGAACATTTCTGATTGGAACCATAGTTGAACAAACCAAATGTGATTTGAAACACTGAAAAGGCCATGTTTCTTCAATCTATACGTTGTGTTTGTGTGGTCTGAAAGCCCCGCTGCAGCACACGCACGGAGAGGTCAGCCAAGCAGCTCTCCACTGTCCCTGCCAAGACCCGGCTCCATCTTGGCTCCATCTAGCCCAGTAACATCAGCCCACAGGGCCCCTGCTGTTGGGTTTCTGGCACTGCGTCTCCGTCAAACGAAGACCTTTTATCTTGGAAAGCCCATGTTCTCCACAGGGCAGCCACTCAAATGGAGTCGATACTGAAGGCACGAGCCAAGTTGTGCCGATCAAACAAATTATGGTTGGCTTTAGCTCTGGCATCACTCTGTGTGTTCACAGTCCGTTTGGAGTCAAAGATGTTTAGGAGAGACTGTTGGACTTATTTTGGGATGCAGTTTTTGCTAATGAGAAAAACACGTGTCGTTCAATGTCTGATCATACAATAAGATGATGTCCCTCTACTATGTCCTTCAGTTGGGCCTCTCTGCTGGCATCTCTGCTTTCAGTTAGGATACAGCTAGCCTGGTCCCAGATCAGTTTGTGCTGTCTTGCCAACTATGGCCTTTGAAGTAGACGAGACTGCACAAACAGATCTTGGACCAGGTTTGGTTAGGATATAGCTGGTTTGATATTTAGTGACTCTGACTTCAGTAGGCTTGGCTGGGATGAATTAGGGATGTGAATCTCTGGGGAGGTCGGAGGAGGAATGGTGGTGGGGGGTGGATGAGCAGTGCGTTAGCCTTGTTCCCACTGCAGAAATACAGTGTGTTATCAATGTTGAGGGTGTAGTAATGTACAGAATAGAGCCAATCCTTCCACAGTCCTCTGGGCCCCAGGGACCCCTGCTAGATGCTCGGCTATGAAGAGATGACAGAGAGGGGATAGATGGAGAGAACAGAGGAATGAAAAAGAGACAAGCCTGGAAAGAGGGGCCAAGTTTTGAGTGGAAAGCTAGACTTCGAGAAGTGAGGGGAGGGTTGTACAGTACAACATTTTGTCTTTAAGATTCAGTCTTCTCAGAACTTTACAGCAGGACAACACTGAGCAGCTCCACTGGCAAACAAGACAAGGACACACTGAGTTTTGTAAGTACTCTCTGTGTGTGTGTGTGTGTGTGTGTGTGTGTGTGTGTGTGTGTGTGTGTGTGTGTGTGTGTGTGTGTGTGTGTGTGTGTGTGTGTGTGTGTGTGTGTGTGTGTGTGTGTGTGTGTGTGTGTGCGTGTGCGTGCGTGTTTGCTTGCTTGTGGGCACGACTCTGCCTAGCAAATGGTCAACATTAGAGCCAAGTCAAAATTCTTTCTGTAATTCAGTGGAAAAAGGGAACAGACACTGATGGCATGTTACCATGTTTACCTAAAGTAACGCGTCTGGGCTGACAGACAGGGAAGAACTCTCTTGCTCCAGTACTCTCTCTCCCTCTTGCTCCAGTACTCTCTCTCCCTCTTGCTCCAGTACTCTCTCTCCCTCTTGCTCCAGTACTCTCTCTCTCTCTCTCTTTCTCCTACTCTCTCTCTCTCTCTCTTTCTCCTACTCTCTCTCTCTCTCTCTCTCTCCTACTCTCTCTCTCCTACTCTCTCTCTCTCCTACTCTCTCTCTCTCCTACTCTCTCTCTCTCCTACTCTCTCCCTCTTGCTCCAGTATTCTCTCTCTCTCTCTCCCTCCCTCTTGCTCCAGTACACTCTCTCTCTCTCTCTCTCTCTCGCTCTAGTACACTCTCTCTCTCTCTCTCTCGCTCTAGTACACTCTCTCTCTCTCTCTCTCTCGCTCTCTCTCGCTAAGCGCTTTTGTTTTCCTGTAAAAGTTGTATAGTGCTCTCTCTCCCTCTCTTTGACTTGTCCTGTCTAATGGATAGTGATGAGAGTTACTGTTGTGTTGGAGGGACCCAGGGGGCTCTGGTTACGGAGGAATCTTCAATCTGCACATGCTCAGTCTACACTACCCTGGTACTGACCGGATCAATCTGGCACAGCGCTTAGCAACACAGCTGGGAAAGCTTCAGCGAATGGGTGTCTCTAAAACTCTCAGAAAAGACAGCGACGCTGTGATGAAGTCAAACTTGTGCTCCCCCGAAAACCACAGAACTCTCTGACGGTTTATCTACTTAGCGGTCCCCTCTTTAAACATAGTTTCTCTGCATTTACTGATTTATACACACACACACAATACAGGGCTTTGAAATAGGGCGCCTGTAGTTAGAGAATTCAGGGCTTCTTATGAACATTGTAAAACGGACTAAATACACCCAGGATTTATTTTTTTATGTTGATACGTGATCGCCCCTCTGACCCCGAGCAGGAAGTGGGGAGCTGGCTGGGTGTGTGTTGAGGGTGTGTGTTGAGGGAGTATTAGGCTAGAGTAAGTCACTGTGTAAACTGGCTCCCTAATGGCACCTTATTCCCTATGTAGTGCACTACTTTTGACCAGAGCCCTATGGGAATTGGGTGCCATTTGGCACGCAGTCTAATAGTTAGGTGGATGTGGGTTCTTCAGGGCTAGTGTGTGAGGCTTGCACATATACTGGGACATGTCATGAATCTACAACCATGGCATTTTTGGGGGAGATTTTGGTCATCTGTCCAAGGTTACTTTTTCCAGTTGCTCACTTTCTCCTCCTGTTCAGAGAAAACATTCAGCTTCTTACATAAATTACCCTAAGACTTTTCACAAAGTACAGACTCAGTCATTTCACTCGACCAGCAAGGTTTGTGATGAATGAAACCAAATAAAGCCATCCATCCAGAAACAGTAGTTGCTGTAAAAACGAATGAGGTATTTGGTTAAATGTGAAAATGTGATCCCTTTCAGCCTAAAAAAACTCAGGTGATGGATTGCAGGTGTGTGTGTTAGACATGTGGTGCTTTAGCCCCTGGTAGGTATATAATTTCACTTCCTGTGTGGCCAGAAACACAGCTGTTTCCTTTGCTCTTTAATCACAGACAACCAGTTGTATCAAAGAACCTCCTGAGACATACCTCTCCCTGGAGCAGTATGTACACCACTGCAGTAGAAACTAGAACCACTGTAGAAACTAGAACCACTGTAGAAACTAGAACCACTGTAGAAACTAGAACCACTGTAGAAACTAGAACCAACTGAGACATACCTCTCCCTGGAGCAGTATGTATACCACTGCAGTAAAACCTAGAACCACAGTTGAACCTAGAACCACTGTAGAACCTAGAACCACTGTAGAAACTAGAACCACTGTAGAACTGGGATTTAAAGGGAGCAACTCTCCTTTAATCTTTAATGATCAAGGATTAAAGAGACACTCCTGAATGTTTGTTTTAGCCGAACAGCAGCCCCACTGAGTGGTTTGTCAATGCCATAAAGCTGAGAGATGGGGCTATGGTGGTAAAATTGTGGTCAAAAAGAATTACAAGATGTTATCCCTTTCTCGGTATGGACACAGTGTTGCATCACGTAAACCTGCTACACAGTTACAGTACTAAATATTTAACCTACTTCTCAATCCTCCTCATCCATTGTTGGATGTAGCTCCCACAATAGCAAGTAAACACATGTCATCATGTTTATTTGGGCCTGCTAGTCCTCTGGTATGTGTTGTGGAATGATTGGGATCCTGTGAATTCCAGGAACAAAGGGCTGGAGCAGGTCATTGGAGGGTTGTAAATCAGGGACAGACAGGAGAACCAGGGAGATGGACGGGCTGGCTTCTCTCAAACCTGTGGCCAGAGGCTAGGGGGAAGGGAAGGATGAGGGGTAGAGGAGCAGGGACGGTGTGTCTACGCACACACACACACACACACACACACACACACACACACACACACACACACACACACACACAAATGGCTAGGCGCCAGCCGAACCGAAGCATGTGCAAGCCTTAAGAATGAGTGTGCTCTCATACTCCCTTAAACGAACTTTGCTTGAAAAACAAACAAGATAAAAGTGGCAATAGTACTGTTTGTCCATCTTGAGATGCCGTAGCCAGTACACACTTCCTCCAAATGGTCAGAATTAATCTAAGATAACTCAGATTTAGATTTTTGTTGCGTATTTGTACATCTAACTAAGATGTTTGGTGCAGTATTTCTGAAGTAATTTTTTTAAACATGAAAACAAGTCGTCTAGCGTTGAATGACAATAAACACTTAATTGAAGAATCCCTACTGTTGACCAATAACCGACCAATGTGCATAGATTTCAGCTCACGACCTTCAGCTTGCCTCGAGATAATATTGTGTGCACGAACAGCAGAAAAAACCCTTGCCAAAGACCAAAATCAACAAAAACGTCACAAAATGTCATAATATAATATATATACATACATAATATACAGTACCAGTCAAAAGTTTGGACACACCTACTCATTCAAGGGTTTTTCTTTATTTTTACTATTTTCTACATTGTAGAATAATAGTGAAGACATAAACTATGAAATAGCCCATATGGAATCATGTTGTAACCAAAAAAGTGTTAAACATATATTTGAGATTCTTCAAAGTAGCCACCCTTTGCCTTGATTACAGCTTTGCACACTCTTGGCATTCTCTCAAACAGCTTCATGAGGTAGTCACCTGGAATGCATTTCAATTAACAGGTGTGCCTTGTTAAGTTAATTTGTGGAATTTCTTTCCTTCTTAATGCGTTTGAGCCAATCAGTTGTGTTGCAAAAAGGTTGGGTTGGTATACAGAAGATAACCCCATATTATGGCATGAACAGCTCAAATAAGCAAATAGAAACAAAGAAATAAAAACCCTGGAATGAATAGGTATGTTTTTTGACTGATACTGTATGCACAAACTATTCCCAACTGTTTCAGATGGGAAGCATGAGAAGCGTTTATCCTCTCTGTTGAAGATGTTTCATGTTGAGGGGAGGGTGGTGTGAGTGAGAGGGGGGTGTGGCATGCCTGTGGTCCAGTGTCACATGGTGAGGTGGGAGGGGCCGTGGGGTTCCTCGGTGACTGGACTGGCTCTCACTAGGGGGCTGCTCTTCAGCACGGGACAACACACACGGTGAGTTTGCGGTTCTGCCTCCCTCGCAGTGTGTACTGTGTGTGGTTTCCTTGTTCTCCCCTCTCTCTATTTCTCTGCTTTTTTTTTCTCCCTCCGTCTCTTCTAGTTTCCTGTTTGTCTGTGGTACAGTACTAGCTCTCTCTTTACTCTGCTGCCCAGGAGCACCACTACTGTGTGAGTGTGCATGTTTCTGTGTTTCTGTTAGTCTGTATTTGTTTGTCTTGATAGAAATACACTCAGATGTACTCAGGTATGACTGCAGAGGGGAATAGGCTTTCTGTGAAGTTTCTCTCTGTTGTACTGTACTCCCGGAACCTGGCATTGTTGCTGGTTCATCCTAGCTTTTCTCTGTTGTACTGAGCTCTTGGGGGTTTGGGGGGCGGAGCGGGTGAGCTCAGGGGGGGGGGGGGGGGGGGGGGTGTAAGAATTGTGTGTGTCTCTAACATGGCGTCTGCAGCTCCAGGGCCAAGCCTTGTAATCAATCCTGGGAGGTGAGGGGGCTGTTTGCATAACCACAGCACTGCTTCTCTGCTGCTGCCATGTTTCATTAAGTTTCTCTGTTTCTGCTGGGCTCTGGTTAATTTCAGCTCTCCTTTCCCCTCGTTCCGTCTTTCCTCTAACGACATGATCCACACATGGGGCTGTGTAGTGCTGGGAGGGACATTGATCCATGACACTGCTGTATTGCATACAGACCAGGTACAGAACAGGGAGAGAGGCAGAGCACTACTGTACGTGGAGGGATTTCCCCACGTGGAAACATGTGGAAAGAGGCAGATACTTTTAGTATAGGGTGTGAGACCCTGCTGTGAAGTAGTCTCCGGCCGCCCGTTCAAAGTGAAAAGTAGTCCCTGTAGTTAAAATGATGGAGTGATGTCTGGAAAGTGGAGATAGACCGAAAATAGAGTCATCTATCTCTTTCATCCCTCTCTCTTCTTTGATTGCATATTGCTGTTCTTATTGGCTGTCACAGTAAAAGCAGAACTATGGCACTGCTCTGACAATGGCTTCACTCAACCTATGTTTTGTTTAAACAGTTTTGACCCCAGCTATTTTACATAGGCATAGTTCACTGATATCAGGCAGTTAAAAATAAGCAGAATAACGGAACCGCTCTTCACCTTTGAGTCAGTCGGATCTGATTTACAGACACACTAGTTCAAAGGAGCTCTGTTTTCTGGACAGTTAAGGGCTTTGGTGCATTGCCAGGCAAGAACAGACACCGTGGCTCTTCAACAGCTGCTGATGTGATGCCGGAAAGGTCGTCATTACCTCTGCATTCTCGTGTGTGTGTGTGTGTGTGTGTGTGTTGTGTGTGTTGTGTGTGTTGTGTGTGTGTGTGTGTGTGTGTGTGTGTTAGATTCCCAGAGGTATGGTTCTGTCTGTAGACAAACTACCTGCATCTGTTAAGTGGCTTAGTATCTACTTTGCTTACATATTATTTCTTCATTTCCCCTTGGTCATGCATTTGCATACCATTATGACTGGTGGAGTATGGCATGTAGCCATGTAATGTATGTCCTTGTCTCCTGAAATGGTATGTATGAGGTCAGCGGTTTTAGTTCTGAAATGGTATGTATGAGATAATAATGTCTGTGGTTTTAGTTCTGAAATGGTATGTATGAGATAATGAGGTGTGTGGTTTTAGTTCTGAAATGGTATGTATGAGATAAGAATGTCTGTGGTTTTAGTTCTGAAATGGTATGTATGAGATAAGAATGTCTGTGGTTTTAGTTCTGAAATGGTATGTATGAGATAATGAGGTGTGTGGTTTTAGTTCTAGTGAAGGACAGTGGGTCTAGGAAGGAAGAAGGGAAGGGGTGCAGACTGGTGTGTTGTTCATAGAGCAAGGACGATACATCTAACATTACTGATACCGACCCAACCGATCATTTATCCAGGGCATTTTACTGCTATAAGTACCCTTTACTAGAGGAATGTGACGTTTTGAAATGAATTAAGTCTACAAATATGGGCGATTTCTATCCGGACAATTGATATCTACAACATTTTAAAAATAGTAGTAGTTTTAAGGCTAATATAAAAAAGTAACTGATGCACATTGTTATGAATTTAGCGTTATCGTGATAATTCATTAAATGTAGCGTGATATGGATTTTTGTCTTTATCGCCCAGCTCTAGTACTTCTGGGATATATGTGTGTATAGGGAGGGGTAGAAGGGACTTGATGCGGATTAAGGAGGGGTGCAGACTAGCAGGTTTAGGGAGAGTTGAGGGGTTGGTCATCTCTTTCGGTCTGCAGTGACGGATAGATTGGGGTCTACTGTTGATCACTGTGCTGATGGAATGATGAACGTGTGTGTGTGTGTGTTGACTTGGGCCCACGGTATTAAAGGAATGATCGACAGCACAGTGGATATGTAGAGGTCCTCACATTGAGAGAGTGAGTACGTCTGTAGACCTATAGTACCAATGTCACTTTGACTGGTATTGACATCTTCCCAGTATCACTTTACTGTGACCAGACTGTCATGAGATCCATGTAACACATCTAGATGACATCTGTCTGAAGCCTTATTTATTCACCGTTGACGTCATGTAAATGACAGAATGACATCACCTCCATAAAACATACTATGGCTGGGAATTGCTAGGGACCTCACCATCCGATATTATCATGAAACCTATGTGCCGATACAATATGTATTCGATTCTCTCCATTCTATAGGTATTGTGATTCAATTATGTGTATTGTGATTCCGTGTTCCAAACATATTGCTCACCATATGTCTGCTGCAGAGGGACAAGAAAGCCATGAGAAAACACGTGTTGATCAGTCATGGAAATGAAAGTCCAGTCCAGAGGTAACGTGTCATACAACACCAAGCTACATGATATGGGTTGCTAAGGTGGTTTGTGCAACTCCTTTGAAAGCAGTCCTCTCCCTAATTCTCTCCCCGAGGTTGTTTCTCTCTCTAGTCGTACCAGTGACTCGGGGCTGAGAGGTCAGTCAAAGGTCAGATTCTGGAACCCTGCACCCCAACACTAGCTGTCAGAGAACAGTTCCACACCGATACACTATGACCTCAGCAAAACAAACAACCGGTAGTAGCATGACCTGAAATAGGCTACTGCTAATGCTGCTGGCTAATGGCTCGTTCTCTTAGCTTCTCCGAAGAAGGCTCATAGATAATATCATTAGATGGACCTTGTTACAGTTAACATTAGGCTAATGATGACTGAGGCAGAAACAGAATGGTAACTAGGTGGAAACAGAATGGTAACTAGGCAGAAAAGGCAGAAACAGAATGGTAACTAGGTGGAAACAGAATGGTAAACAGGCAGGTTACAATTGTGCAGGTTCGGGCTAAAGACACGTCTCAACTGAAAATATAAAGATTTTTATTTTGAAGTGGACTCTTTCACTTCCATTTGAAGCTGTCTTGCTAACTCCTATAGTCAAACATGATTGGTATGACAATGGCCATAGTAGTTAGCTATACAGCACAGACTGATCTGGGAACAGGCTAAGAGGTGGTGTCGCAGGAGGAATCTACATTTGGTGTAAAGATCCTGCTCAACATCATGAGGAAATGGTCATATGCATACTTTCAGCAGACTATGCTACATATCTGACCTGAAACTAAGTGCGTGCGCGTGTACATTCATGCGTGTCTGTGTGTACCTTTGTGTCTCTCTGTGTCGATGTGTGTTTATGTACACAGGTAGATAATGTCCCTGTATTGTCTAGGCAGTTAGGGGTCCTTGCGTTGTCTGTTTCCTGTCAGAAACAGTGACGGGTCAGATAAAGAGACAGATAACAGCACTGCAGCATGACTGAATGAACCCCTCACCCCTCTGTCTGTCTAACATCACTCTGAAACACTCTGACCCCATCACTGGAAGTCTATGGTAGGTATGGGGTGCCGTTTGTAAAGTTCAATGTTTGGATGTAGGTTTTATAAGGTCGATGCACATTGTTACAATCTGAAGACGATTACACCTTAGAAATATGTTGGAGTGTTAGAACATGCCCTCTTCGTCGTTTTATGTCTTTATTGTCCATCCATTTTTAAATGAGTGTCTGAGATTGTGTCATATATTGGGCATACAGATGTGTTTGGTAAACAACTCTACACACACACACACACACACACACACAGCAGTACATATCCCCAGCATCAGGTGACAACATCTGCTTTCACAGCCCTGTGGGGTCGTAGGCCACATTCTCAGGAGACCAGAAATGGAGAGGACCCTGGGAAACGGGCTTGGCTACACAAACACACCCGCATATAAGCACCACACTTCCCCGGTTCATTTTGGGGCTTCTCTTTGGGTCTGGCTAGGGGGTATTTGTACCATAATGCAGAGTAATGCCTGGTCTTAATGCCTGGTCTTACTGGCTGGCCTCCGTACTGCTGTGTCAGCCTCTGTCATATGACGGTGACATTGTACCTGACAATGGCTTCTGTGTCAGCCTCTGTCATATGACGGTGACATTGTACCTGACAATGGCTTCTGTGTCCCAGGATCTGATGGCTCATCTGCAGTGTTGATGATGCCAGGTTTTCTTTTGTTCTTCACATGCATTGTCATCTCTTCCCCTCTTTCCTCCCTGGTTCTTGACCTGAGAAATTCATAGGAAGGAATGAAACCAGGAGTCGGTCACAACTAGTTGGACTTTCCACTGTTAGAGGAAGTCTGTTTTCTGATTTCTTGATTAATAATAGTTTGGAGTAGCATATTCAATTTGCTTTAGAAAAGAGCTTATGGACAAAATGTCATTGTAAACGTGTAGACTGGAGAGATGGCTACTCACTCTGACTATTATCATAAAGCTATAGACGACAGGCGAACTGTCTCCTGCCCTCTTTATGGATCCCTCTTTCTTTCTCTTGTTCTCTCTCTCATGAGTCTCGGAACGTGGAGAAAATGCAACAGATGTTTCTAGAGTACACTCATAAAAAGGTTTGTGACCAGCACAGTGAGGTTGGAAGTGTTGTAGTGCTTATGAATGAGCCCCATTGACATGTTTGACACGGTTCTCAGCAGCCCAGCTGTGTATACTTGTATGACACCCCCCCCATGTCATATCAGTTAGGGGATGAATGATGTCATAAACATATACACGAAACATGTAAGGCAGCACTTCATTTGCATAGTACCAAATAGATGGTTTGTAGTTGAACATCAACTGAACATCTAACTGTCAACAACATTTCAACTAACCGCAGCCCTAACCTTTTGATTAACATCATCCGACCGATGGTGAACATATCACATTGGGTTGGAAAACTGAAATAATTAGTGTTTGCACTAATTGGACAAGTTTAGGTAATGTAGTTCTTCCCTGTTTTAAAAAATGTTCTCCCTCCTGAAGACCCAATGTGTAGTAGATGCAGGGCTAGATTATAGACCGTGTAGGACAGGTGTCAAACATATGGATCTGGCCTGCGGGGAGGTTTGAGAAAAACATAAACTTTTTGGGAATATTTTAGGGCCTGCTTGTAGTTAGCTGGCTGGTAAGTGGGAATGCCCCAAGCTATGCATGGTGAGAGTAAATCACATGTATTCAGTCCCCTCTCCGCTCTTCTCCTGTCTATTCCTCTCCTCTCTCTGGTATTGGGACTTCTGTCTTTATTTACAGAGCAAAGCAACTGCACACTCTGCAATGACAGAAAAAAACATTCTTTATGGGCCATAATTGAAAACAGCATCACAACAATTCCAGTAAATCTGGAAAAGTATTTTTATTTTTTTGTGGGAATTCTAAAAGTATTTTTCTGTGGATTCTTACGAAATGCCTGTTTCATGCCAATTTCATCTTGAAGTGATGAAAATCTCAACTTAATTTTAGGTTGACACACCCTTTCACAGCAACAACCTGGCTGAAGGGTTTCAAGGGATAGGAGAGCCCACTGGAATTGGAATCTGGGGATGATTAGATGCCCATAAATGGAGAAGACACATTTCAGTTGAATGCATTGTTGTACAACTGACTAGGTATCCCCCTTTCCCTTTCCATGATAAAATGATGAGGGCCAGTTTGGGAATTTAGCCATGACATCAGGGTTAACACCCCTACTCTTAGGGTGAGTGTCACCTAAATAAAGGCATTTTAATTACATGTCCTCTTCTCTTTGCAGTGCCATGGGATCTTTAATAACCACAGTGAGTCAGGCCATCTGTTTAACATTTTTTATTTTATTTTAAATTGAACCTTTATTTAACTAGGCAAGTCAGTTAAGAACAAATGATTATTTACAATGACGGCCTACCCCAGCCATACCCAGACGACGCTGGTCCAATTGTGCGCCGCCCTATGGGATTCCCAATCACGGCCGGTTGTGATACAGCCTGGATTCGAACCAGGGTGTCTGTAGTGACGCCTCTAGCATTGAGGCCACTCGGGAAAGACTGCCATCCGAAAGACGGCACACCCCATTCAAAAGAGTAAAGTAGCCTATGTAATATAATCCACTCAGTTCCAGGAAATGATCATTAGAGGGATCCATCCATGACAACATATTGCCTACATAGTGAACCTTATGCTCCCACTGATTGCTGCTGACTGTTACTATTCAACTGACATCTGTTCTACTCAGAAACATTGATAACTCTCCCTACGAATACCCTGTTTATAATGCATTACAATCACATAAAGCTGCATGTGCCATGCATAATGCTTTATAACACTACATAGACTGTTCATAACCATTTTATAATTAGAGAGGTAGAGATAATCCATGAAAGTTCCAGAAACAGGTTCATCTTCACCTGGACTCATATCTACAATCTGCTTGGCTGACAGTTTGTGGCTTCTTAGGTTTTGTTTTATCCTGAAGGTGGTTTGTTGTCAGCTAGCAAACACAGTGATGATGTCAATGTTGTCCACATTCTGGGAAACCGACTGGAACCATACTCAATGGATGACATGTTTTTAAAGATGAGACACACACAACCCTCATCCATTCCTCTGCTTTTCTTGTCTGGTTAACTGGTCCTTCTCTCCCTGTCCCCGTGTGATAATGTGCTGCTAATGTCTCCCAGCTGTTTAGGTTAAATGGCCAACCAGACGTTCTAACTGTTGAAAGGGTCAAGGGTCATTTCAGATTTATAGGGTTTATTTTCCAAAAAGCACTCAGACACCTATGTTTCGGCTCTGCACAGCAGGCCAAGGCATCCCTGACTAACAAATACTATATCCAATCAGTTCCATGTTATGCACTTTGGAAAGACATATTGGCTGACATACTGTAGAGCCCTCAAACTCAACTCTGGACCTCGAAGCCAGTTCCACTGCTTTTTTTCATTGTTCCCCTCTAACCAGGGACTGATTTAGACCTGGGACACCAGGTATGTGCATTTAATTATCAGGTAGAACAGAAAACCAGCAGGCCCCGGACGTCATAGGGTAAGAGTTGAATACCCCTGCTGTCGAGTTTTTAGAGTTAGTTTACTTAATTTCCAGGTCTCCTTGAAGAGGGGTTTTAACCTCTAGGGATTTGATCGTGGTTAACCAAAGGCTACATTTCACAAAGTTGCACAACGTCTTAGCAGTGTAGTCAGACAAAGGTTGTCTGGCCCTCTTGTATGTGCTGTTGGTAGGTAGTGTACCTAGTGTCATCGGGTTCATGAGCTGTCAACGTACAAAGCTAGGGTTGTTACAATCCTTTGAATCGTGATACTGGTATCGTCCCAGCCCTAATCCCTGCATCGTTCCTATAGAGTTTCACCCTCTAAACCCTCGAAACTAGACGTTTCTTAACAACCAAGAATGGGAGATTAGTGTGTGTTTCTATTTACTTCTTGTTCAACAGGCCCAAACACAGCCAGGATGTACCCAGCTCTCTGGCTCCCTGTAGAGGGAACAGACAGGTACATGTATCCTCCCAAAGGGGTGCTGCAGTGTCCCCTGTAGAGGGAACAGACAGGTACATGTATGGCCCATCCTCCCAAAGGGGTGCTGCAGTGTCCCCTGAAGAGGGAACAGACAGGTACATGTATGGCCCATCCTCCCAAAGGGGTGCTGCAGTGTCCCCTGAAGAGGGAACAGACAGGTACATGTATGGCCCATCCTCCCAAAGGGGTGCTGCAGTGTCCCCTGAAGAGGGAACAGACAGGTACATGTATGGCCCATCCTCCCAAAGGGGTGCTGCAGTGTCCCCTGAAGAGGGAACAGACAGGTACATGTATGGCCCATCCTCCCAAAGGGGTGCTGTAGTGTCCCCTGAAGAGGGAACAGACAGGTACATGTATCCCAAAGGGGTGCTGCAGTGTCCCCTGAAGAGGGAAGGAAAAAGAGACAAGCTGTGACTCTTATTTAACGAAGAGAGGGTCGAGACACTGTCACCTTGTTAACCATGATCCTTCACTCCTCACCTTGCAGAGCTTGTTGTAACACTCATCATAGCAGTTCTGTACCATGGTCAGATAGTTGTGCCCTATCCTCTCCAAAGGGGTTCTGCAGTGTCCCCTGATGTTAAGTGAAAGGGCTGAGCAGTGACTCTATTTGGGATGGACAGTGCATCGTCTTGTCTCTGTAACCATGGCGATGAGCCATTGCACTTCACCTCACCCAATGAGTCTTTTACATCAGTCAGAGCCTTTTGTAAGTAACTCTGTTTACAGTACGTGACTGGCATATGAGGTTAGCTGGACATAGAGTACCAGTCAAAAGTTTGGACACACCTACTCATTCAAGGGATTTTCTTTTCTGTATTGTAGAATAATAGTGAAGACATCAAAACTATGAAATAACAAAGAACACGATCATGTAGTAACCAAAAAAGTGTTAAACAAATATTTTATATTTGAGATTCTTCAAAGTAGCCACTTTTTACCTTGATGACAGCTTTGCACACACTTGGTATTCTCTCAAACAGCTTCAGGAGGTAGTCACCTGGAATGCATTTCAATTAACAGGTGTGCCTTGTTAAGTTAATTTGTGGAATTTCTTTCCTTAATGCATTTGAGCCAATCATTTGTGTTGTGACAAGGTAAGGGTGGTATACAGAAGATAGCCCTATTTAGTAAAAGACCAAGTCCATATTATGGCAAGAACAGCTCAAATAAGCAAAGAGAAACGACAGTCCATCACTACTTTGACATGAAGGTCAGTCTATCCGGAAAATGTCAAGAACTTTGAAAGTTTCTTCAAGTGCAGTCGCAAAAACCATCAAGCGCTATGATGAAACTGGCTCTCATGAGGACCGCCAGAGGAAAGGAAGACACAGAGTTACCTCTGCTACAGAGGATAAGTTCATTAGAGTTACCAGCCTCAGATTGCAGCCCAAATAAATGCTTCACAGAGTTCAAGTAACAGACACATCTCATTGTTAACTGTTCAGAGGAGACTGAGTGAATCAGGCCGTCGTGGTTGAATTGCTGCAAAGAAACCACTACTTAAGGACACCAATAGGAAGAAGAGACTTACTTGGGCCAAGAAACACGAGCAATAGACATTAGACCAGTTGAAATCTGTCCTTTGGTCGGAGCCAAAATTTTTGATTTTTGGTTCCAACCGCCGTGTCTTTGTGAGACGCAGAGTAGCTATCCCATCTGGTTTGCGCTTTGTGGGACTATCATTTGGTTTTCAACAGGACAACAACCCAAAACACACCTCCAGGCTGTGTAAGGGCTATTTGACCCAGGAGAGTGACGGAGTGTTGCATCAGATGACCTGGCCTCCACAATCACCCGACCTCAACCCAATTGAGATGGTTTGGCATGAGTTGGACCGCAGAGTGAAGGAAAAGCAGCCAACAAGTGCTCAGCATATGTGGGAACTCCTTCAAGACTGTTGGAAAAGCATTCCAGGTGAAGAATTGGTTCCTGGTTGAGAGTGCGCAAAGCTGTCATCAAGGCAAAGGGTGTCTACTTTGAAGAATCAAATATATTTTGATTTGTTAAACACTTTTTTGATTACTACATGATTCCGTATGTGATATTTCATTGTTTTGATGTCTTCACTATTATTCTACAATGTAGAATATAGTAAAAATAAAAACCCTTGAATGAGTAGGTGTATCCAAACTGGACTGGTACTGTAGATAGCTTGGTAACCAGGTCTGTTTGTGCTTCAGCCAACTCCTCAGTCATCCTTTCTTCTACTGTATGCCATGACAACTTACATGACAGAAGAGTTGGCTGAAGCACAAACATTCTGGTCACCAGATCTATCTATGACCAACCACCCTCATATGCCAGTCAAGAACTGTAAGCGCAGGATAGAGCCAGGTACTGGAAGTTAGAATAGTGACATGTTGATCAGTATTATTCTGTACCTGTTGCAGTGGAAACTACTAGAGGAGAGGGTCCTGCATAACTTGTTGACTGGTGTCTGGACCAGGATGGGGAAGTGGTGTGGAGGCCAGTTAGAGCTAGTTCCCTATAGACTAGGTGTGTCTCTAACTCTGCCTGTTTCTATAGAAAAATGTACTTTGACATAATACTCAATTCACAAGACTTTTCTTTTGAAAACGGACTGGTATCAAGTGTTATCAGGGAACAAGATATACTAGCCTATCCTCTTCCTACCAGAAGCTAGTGTAGTAGTCTTTACAGTGAACTGATTTTCCTGGGTTTCTCTCTTCAGTGTTGTTGTTATGAGAGTTGTAACTAGCTGGAGGGAGGAGGGATGGAATCTTGATGGCTGTAAAATTCTTGGCAGCCTGCCCTGGTGGCTCCAAGAGAGGAGCTGACTGTCCTCCTTGACGTGTGTGTGTGTGTGTGTGTGTGTGTGTGTGTGTGTGTGTGTGTGTGTGTGTGTGTGTGTGTGTGTGTGTGTGTGTGTGTGTGTGTGTGTGTGTGTGTGTGTGTGTGTGTGTGTGTGTGTGTGTGTGTGTGTGTGTGTGTGTGTTCAGTCATCCTTAATAGCACTGTTGATTCCAGAGTTGTGACTAGGTCAGGTTTCAGCCCCAGTGATTTCTCTCTTGTTCACTCTCTCATCATCAGCAGGACACACCATATTAAACAATATGCCTGGTGATCAGACACCACCCAGCATACATAGTTAACTTGAGTTAGAATCTGCAGGGGGGTCCTCCTGTAACTCAGGGAAATATACAGAATATTATTCTGTGAATGTATAAGAGTCCTGCGGTGGTCAGACAAACATGTACTGGGTATCTAACCCTCAGTAGAGACTGTTTACTTCAATATGACTGTTGAGTAAGTGTGTGACTGCAGAAGGCCCTGGGTGGTTCTGAAACACGATTGGTTCAGTACTTCAGAAGGCTCTGGGTGGTGCTGAAGCACGTTTGGTTCAGTACTTCAGAAGGCCCCGGGTGGTTCTGAAACACGATTGGTTCAGTACTTCAGAAGGCTCTGGGTGGTGCTGAAGCACGGTTGGTTCACTACTGCAGAAGGCTCTGGGTGGTGCTGAAACACGGTTGGTTCAGTACTGCAGAAGGCTCTGGGTGGTGCTGACACATGGTTGGTTCAGTACTTCAGAAGGCTCTGGGTGGTTCTGAAACACGATTGGTTCAGTACTGCAGAAGGCTCTGGGTGGTGCTGACACACGGTTGGTTCAGTACTTCAGAAGGCTCTGGGTGGTTCTGAAACACGATTGGTTCAGTACTGCAGAAGGCTCTGGGTGGTGCTGACACACGGTTGGTTCAGTACTGCAGAAGGCCCTGGGTGGTTCTGAAACACGGTTGGTTCAGTACTGCAGAAGGCTCTGGGTGGTGCTGAAACACGATTGGTTCAGTACTTCAGAAGACTCTGGTTGGTGCTGAAACACGGTTGGTTCAGTACTGCAGAAGGCCCCGGGTGGTTCTGAAACACGGTTTGTTCAGTACTGCAGAAGGCTCTGGGTGGTGCTGACACACGGTTGGTTCAGTACTGCAGAAGGCTCTGGGTGGTGCTGACACACGGTTGGTTCAGTACTGCAGAAGGCTCTGGGTGGTGCTGACACATGGTTGGTTCAGTAATAACAGGTAGTGATATGGGGGGATTTCTTTACATTTCCTTAGTTTATGGTCCGCTAGTCTACACCTCGTCAACTTTTACACTGTCTCCCCAGCTCCAACACACACACACACACACCACAGGTAGTTGTCCTGGTGTGCTCAGCTGTCTGTTAGTATTAGCAGGGCTTTGGCCCATGTTAGGTCCTAATGTATGGATATTTGTTCAGACTAGTGTGTGTTCTCTAGCCCAGGTCTAGCTAGGTTATTATGTCTAGCTAGTTAACTAGCTCCTCACAGCTGTGTAGAAACCATATCCTCCCTACTCCTTCACTTGTTTCTGATGACACAGCAATATGGTTCTGCTATTCTTATGTTAGACTCACTGTATATGTTTAGTGTAGTATATTAACCCTATAAGTTGGTTACTTGAATGTATAAGGTTTTTGTTATCTTGCTACTTTAAATGATTTTCTTTATTTCACAGTAGGAAGCTCATGTAATGTGTCCAGTATGTTTCAAAGATACATGATCACACGAGAGGAAATAAATGGTTTATCCACTTGTACTGACATTTATTTCCCTCTCTCCTCAGGGTCAGAGGTCACTACCAGCTACAACAGTAGAGCCATGTCTGAGGTGGCCGTGCCCGAGATGATGATGCCACCCCCGGCGGTGCCCGCAGCATGCCAGGTGGAGAAGCCTGTGCCAGGTCCTGGCATGGGGGACTTCAGCTATGTGGGCATCGATGCCATCCTAGAACAGATGCGGAGGAAGGCCATGAAACAGGGCTTCGAGCTCAACATCATGGTAGTGGGTGAGTTAACATGAAGAGAGAGAACACACCCACATAAACAGATCAAATTCAAGTCAATCACATTTATTTTATAAAGCCCTTTTTAAGTCAGCTGTGCTTTACAAATACCAAGCCTAAAACCCCAACGAGCAAGCAATGCAAATGCCATATAGACACACACACACACACACACACACACACACACACACACACACACACACACACACACACACACAATTTGTAAGTCGCTCTAGATAAGAGCGTCTGCTAAATGACTTAAATGTAAATGTACACACACACACACACACACACACACACACACACACACACACACACACACACACACACACAATCAGCACAACATCATGGTAGTGGGTGAGTTAACATGGTGAGAGACGAATGCGTGTGTACTGTATATGATCATAGGTTTACATCAAATGAGCTCAAGATCCTGGTCTGCTGTTATTCAGCCTGAAGAAACACATGGCAGAAGGTGGTGGTGTGTGATAGGGACCAGGTTGTGTTTACGGTGAGAGGCTGAGTTACTGTTATCCAGCCTGAAGAAACACATGGCAGAAGGTGGTGGTGTGTGATAGGGACCAGGTTGTGTTTACGGTGAGAGGCTGAGTTATTGTTATCCTCTCCTGTGGTATTCAAGGAGGATATATCTCTAATTTAACAAGAGGTTCTCTCTAATTAAGAACGCTCTCATTTTCACACACACACATTTACCCCCCCTCCCCCCACACACACATTTACCCCCCCCACACACACACACATTTACCCCCCCCCCCCTCCCCCCACACACACACACAGCCTTTTGACACTCCCACCATACTGACACTCCCTCATCAGTGTGTGATGGCTCCTTTTTAAAACGGTTGATTTTTACAACACACACACACGCCTTCCTTCACCAGAGACCAGCCCCTATAAAACCCCTTTGCCATGCTGTCTCCACACCACGTCTCCATTTGATGATGTCGCGACTGTCAGTCTGCTCTGTGGGTTCTTTCCGTGGATAAAACGGCTCACTTAGACTACAGCCTACAGGGGTACTTCAAGGAAGGAGGATGCAGACTCATCCATGGAAAAGAAAATCCAAAACGACCACCTAGTCTCCTGCAGTGTATATGTGCACTCAGGTGTAATTTGTCATTTAAGTCTGCATGTGAGAACAGGGAAGGAGACAGAATATGGGACGTTGGGATAATGTTTGAATTTCTCTGCTACAGACTGCTCTGGTATGTAAAAAGTGTACTGAACAAAAATATAAATGCAACAATTTCAACGATTTTACTGAGTTACAGTTCATAGAAGGAGATCAGTCAATTGAAATAAATTCATTAGGCCCTAATCTATGGATTTCACGACTGGGCAGGGGCACAGCCATGGTTGGGCCTTGGAGGGTGTAGGCCCACCCACTTGGCAGCCAGGCCCACTGGGGAGCCAGGCCCAGCCAATCAGAATGAGTTTTTCCCCACAAAAGGGCTTTAGTACTGACAGAAATACTCCTCAGCACCACCCACACTCCCCCTCAGACAATCCCGCAGGTAAAGAAGACGGATGTGGAGGTCCTTGGCTGGCGTGGTTACATGTGGTCTGCGGTTGTGAGACCGGTTGAACGTACTGCCAAATTCTCAAAAACGACATCGGATGCAGCTTATGGTAGAGAAATTAACATTCAATTCTCTGGCAACAGCTCTGGTGGACATTCCTGCAGTCAGCATGCCAATTGCATGCTCCATTCAACTTGAGACATCTGTGGCATTGTGTTGTGTGACAAAACTGCACATTTTATAGTGGCCTTTTGTTGTCCCCAGCACAAGGTGCACCTGTGTAATGATCATGCTTTTTAATCAGCTTCTTGATATGCAACACCTTTCAGGTGGATGGATTATCTTGGTAAAGGAGAAATCCTCACTAACAGGGATGTAAACAAATTTGTGCACAACATTTGAGAGAAATAAGCTTTTTTGTGCGAATGGAAAATGTTTGATTTTTGTTCAGTGTGTATTATACAGAGAATATATAGAAAGGATGAAGAGTTGAAAAGTACACTACACTCCTCTCACATCAATCATGCCTCATAAGAATCCCCCATACTGTATAGTGGTGTGCTACATGGAACTGTCCCATAAGAATCCCCCATACTGTATAGTGGTGTGTCCTACATGGAACTGTCCCATAACAATCCCCCATACTGTATAGTGGTGTGTGCTACATGGAACTGTCCCATAAGAATCCCCCATACTGTATAGTGGTATGTCCTACATGGAACTGTCCCATAAGAATCCCCCATACTGTATAGTGGTGTGTCCTACATGGAACTGTCCCATAACAATCCCCCATACTGTATAGTGGTGTGTGCTACATGGAACTGTCCCATAACAATCCCCCATATTGTATAGTGGTATGTCCTACATGGAACTGTCCCATAAGAATCCCCCATACTGTATAGTGGTATGTCCTACATGGAACTGTCCCATAAGAATCCCCCATACTGTATAGTGGTGTGTCCTACATGGAACTGTCCCATAACAATCCCCCATACTGTATAGTGGTGTGTGCTACATGGAACTGTCCCATAACAATCCCCCATACTGTATAGTGGTGTGTGCTACATGGAACTGTCCCATAAGAATCCCCCATACTGTATAGTGGTGTGCTACATGGAACTGTACCATAAGAATCCCCCATACTGTATAGTGGTGTGTCCTACATGGAACTGTCCCATAAGAATCCCCCATACTGTATAGTGGTGTGTCCTACATGGAACTGTCCCATAACAATCCCCCATACTGTATAGTGGTGTGTGCTACATGGAACTGTCCCATAAGAATCCCCCATACTGTATAGTGGTGTGTGCTACATGGAACTGTCCCATAACAATCCCCCATACTGTATAGTGGTGTGTCCTACATGGAACTGTCCCATAACAATCCCCCATACTGTATAGTGGTGTGTGCTACATGGAACTGTCCCATAAGAATCCCCCATACTGTATAGTGGTGTGTGCTACATGGAACTGTCCCATAAGAATCCCCCATACTGTATAGTGGTGTGTCCTACATGGAACTGTCCCATAACAATCCCCCATACTGTATAGTGGTGTGTCCTACATGGAACTGTCCCATAAGAATCCCCCATACTGTATAGTGGTGTGTCCTACATGGAACTGTCCCATAAGAATCCCCCATACTGTATAGTGGTGTGTCCTACATGGAACTGTCCCATAAGAATCCCCCATACTGTATAGTGGTGTGCGCTACATGGAACTGCATTTTGAATCCTCTTTAGAAAGGTCAGTATACAGTAAGGAAGATTTTAGTTCCGCTGAGTGGGACACATCTACATGTTCTTCAGCCTACTTTTCTGTAGTGCACTGGAAGTGGGTGAGAGGGTGTGTGGGTAGGGTAAGGAGGGGGTTGAGGGGTGAGGCAGGGCCCAGGGTTAGTGTCTGTTCTCTCTCTGTGATGTGGAGTCTGTCGACAAATCTCCATTCCTCTCACATTCCCCTGTGGTTGGCCCTGGTGTCCTGGATACAGAGCTCGGCAACCTGCCACCCATTCAGCTCAGGGCTGACTGTAGACTACGCCATCACTAAAGACGTGAGACCCTGGCAGACGGACACGCTCACACACACACACATACATACAGTAGGGCAAAAAAGTATTTAGTCAGCCGCCATTGTGCAAGGTCTCCCACTTAAAAAGATGAGAGAGGCCTGTAATTTTCATCATAGGTACACTTCAACTATGACAGACAAAATTAGGGGAAAAAATCCAGAAAATCACATTGTAGGATTTTTTATGAATTTATTTGCAAATTATGGTGGAAAATAAGTATTTGGTCAATAACAAAAGTTTATCTCAATACTTTTATATACCCTTTGTTGGCAATGACAGAGGTCAAGCGTTTTCTGTAAGTCTTCACAAGGTTTTCACACACTGTTGCTGGTATTTTGGCCCATTCCTTCATGCAGATCTCCTCTAGAGCAGTGATGTTTTGGGGCTGTTGCTGGGCAACACAGACTTTCAACTCCCTCCAAAGATTTTCTATGGGGTTGAGATCTGGAGACTGGTTAGGCCACTCCAGGACATTGAAATGCTTCTTACGAAGCCACTCCTTCGTTGCCCGGGAGGTGTGTTTGGGATCATTGTCATGCTGAAAGACCCAGCCACGTTTCATCTTCAATGCCCTTGCTGATGGTAGGCTTTGTTACTTTGGTCCCAGCTCTCTGCAGGTCATTCACTAGGTCCCCCCGTGTGGTTCTGGGATTTTTGCTCACCGTTCTTGTGATCATTTTGACCCCACGGGGTGAGATCTTGCGTGGAGCCCCAGATCGAGGGAGATTATCAGTGGTCTTGTATGTCTTCCATTTCCTAATAATTGCTCCCACAGTTGATTTCTTCAAACCAAGCTGCTTACCTATTGCAAATATAGTCTTCCCTGCCTGGTGCAGGTCTACAATTTTGTTTCTGGTGTCCTTTGACAGCTCTTTGGTCTTGGCCATAGTGGAGTTTGGAGTGTGGCAGGTTGTGGACAGGTGTATTTTATACTGATAACAAGTTCAAACAGGTGCCATTAATACAGGTAACGAGTGGAGGACAGAGGAGCCTCTTAAAGAAGAAGTTACAGGTCTGTGAGAGCCAGAAATGCTTGTGTGTAGGTGATCAAATACACCACACCATCATTTGCAAATAAATTCATAAAAAATCCTACAATGTGATTTTCTGGAGAAAAAAAAATCTAATTTTGTCTGTCATAGTTGAAGTGTACCTATGATGAAAATTACAGGCCTCTCTCATCTTTGTAAGTGGGAGGACTTGCACAATGGTGGCTGACTAAATACTTTTTTGCCCCACTATTTTTGCCCCACAGATAGATAGATAGATAGATAGATAGATAGATAGATAGATAGATATATGTATATATGTATGTGTATATGTATGTATGTATATGTATGTATATGTATATGTATATATATGTATATGTATATGTATATATATGTATATGTATATGTATATATATGTATATATATGTATATATATGTATGTATATGTATATATATGTATGTATATGTATATCTATATGTATATATATGTATATGTATATATATGTATATGTATATATATGTATATGTATATATATACATATATATATATTCTACCGTTCAAAAGTTTGGGGTCACTTGTTTTTGAAAGAAAAGCAACAAAAAAAATGTCCATTAAAATAACAAACTGATCAGAAATACAGTGTAGACATTGTTAATGTTGTAAATGACTATTGTAGCTGGAAACGGCAGATTTTTTAATGGAATATCTACATAGGCGTACGGAGGCCCATTATCAGCAACCATCACTCCTGTGTTCCAATGGCATGTTGTGTTAGCTAATCCAGGTTTATCAGGTTTACCAGGTTTATTATTTTAAAAGGCTAATTGATCATTAGAAAACCCTTTTGCAGTTATGTTAGCACAGCTGAAAACTGTTGTCCTAATTAAAGAAGCAATAAAACGGTCTTTCTTTAGACTAGTTGAGTATCTGGAGCTTCAGCATTTGTGTGTTCGATTACAGGCTCAAAATGGCTAGACCTTTCTTCTGAAACTCGTCAGTCTAGTCTTGTTCTGAGAAATGAAGGCTATTCCATGCGAGAAATTACCAAAAAACTGAAGATCAAGTACAACGTTGTGTACTACTCCCTTCACAGAACAGCGCAAACTGGCCCTAACCAGAATAGAAAGAGGAGTGGGAGGCCCCAGTGCATAACTGAGCAAGAAGACAAGTGCATTAGAGTGTCTAGTTTGAGAAACAGACGCCTCACAAGTCCTCAACTGGCAGCTTCATTAAATAGTACCCGCAAAACACCAGTTTCAACGTCAACAGTGAAGAGGCGACTCCAGGATGCTGGCCTTCTAGGCAGAGTTGCAAAGAAAAAGCCATATCTCAGACTGGCCAATAAAAATAAAATATTAAGGTGGGCAAAATAACACAGACACTGGACAGAGGAATCTAAGATTGAGGTTTTCTGATCACAAAGAACATTCATGAGATGCAGAAAAAATGAAAAGATGCTGGAGGAGTGCTTGATGCCATCTGTCAAGCATGGTGGAGGCAATGTGATGGTCTGGGGGTGCTTTGGTGGTGGTAAAGTGGGAGATTTGTACAGGGTAAAAGAGATCTTGAAGAAGGCTATCACTCTATTTTGCAACTCCATACCCTGTGGACGGCGCTTAATTGGAGCCAATTTCCTCCTACAACAGGACAATGACCCAAAGCACAGCTCCAAACTATGCAAGAACTATTTAAGGAAGAAGCAGTCTGCTGGTATTCTGTCTATAACATGTGGCCAGCACAGTCAGCGGATCTCAACCCTATTGAGCTGTTGTGGGAGTAGCTTGACCGTATGGTACGTAGAAGTGCCAATCAAACTTGTGGGAGGTGCTTCAGGAAGCATGGGGTGAAATCTCTTCAGATTACCTCAACAAATTTACAACTAGAATGCCAAAGGTCTGCAAGGCTGTAATTGCTGCAAATGGAGGATCCTTTGACGAAAGAAAAGTTTGAAGGACACAATTTTTACATAAATTAAAAATCATTATTTATAACCTTGTCAACGTCTTGACTTTCCTATTCATTTTGCAACTCATTTCATGGATGTTTTCATGGAAAACAAGGACATTTATAAGTGACCCCAAACTTTTGAACGTGTGTGTGTGTGTGTGTGTGTGTGTGTGTGTGTGTGTGTGTGTGTGTGTGTGTGTGTGTGGAAATGGAAGCTGGTTCTGCTGGGCATACCTCCACGCTGTTATATGATAACCAGCCGTGACCCTCAGTCACACACTACTAATCTAATGATACCTCCACACTCCTTATATGATAACCAGCCGTGACCCTCAGTCACACACTACTAATCTAATGATACCTCCACACTCCTTATATGATAACCAGCCGTGACCCTCAGTCACACACTACTAATCTAATGATACAAGCATCTAAGAGTAGAATGGCTGATCTAGGATCAGGTCCTCCCTGTCTAACAATCTGATTCATTATCTAAAATGCAGAACGTGTCCTAGATCAGGACTCCTACTCTGAGATGGTTACTAATGTTTAATACACCTGTGTTGTTGTATTGATACCCCGTCCTTCCTCTCCACAATCTGTCTGGTCTCTGGGTCCAGCCATTCAGCTAGGGGGATCAGCATGTCTACAGCCCATCCCACTGAGCCCTGACCTTGGCCCCGTAGCTCACAGGATTCCCCTCTTCAGGCTCAGCCACTCATACCAACCGTTTAGAGGAATTCTAGACCCCTAAAGATATGTGATACAGTACCACTGGTATGGGACTCCAACAGCATGAGCACAGGCTTGGTATTGGCCTGGATAGTGCACATCTCTTCTTTAACAATCACATCGGTCCCCGAACGGGCAGTTTGGGTTTTCATAACAGGTTAATAATCCAAAATGTATTGTATGGCAATGGGTTTTGATTGGAGTACAGTAAGTGGTTAATTGTTATACTTGGTGGAAACACTGGAGAGGCTCTCTGGAAAGCTTTGATTCTTCAGGTCCGAAGCAAACACAGATGTGTTGTAAAGGGACGATGCTGTACTACTTCCCATAATGTTAGAGGTCTGAAGTCAAGACACTGAGGGCCCGGTCATTAATCAGTTGTTTGAAGCCTTAAATCCCAAAAGAAGTTTCAACATATAAACCTCCATTATTTAATGTGTGTGTGAACACTTACTAAGAACACCAGAGGCCCTGAGCTCCAGTCTGTGTTGACTTAACCAGACAGTGAACTAAACTGTGTGTGTTACCTGTCCAGGGGTCAGAAACACTACACTCTCCCTCGTTAACCCACAGTTGATCCCAGGGGCCAAAAGTGATGTTGGCGGTAGTCAGGTGCTACAGGCAATCTTTTGGGTCCATGCACAGTATGTTGTTCCCTAATTCCAGAATGTTCAGGGTTCTGTGTAGTCCAGCTTTTCAATCTATGTCTCCCATGTCCTCTCTTCTGACCCGCACACACACACACCCTCCTCTCCAGCTGCTTCCTCTCTACTGCTGATAGAGCAGAGCTCCTCTCCAGACTGCAGTGTAGCATGTCTACCCAGCGTTGCAGATGGCGGTCACATGTCCTGCCCAACAGCTGTTCCAGTCTGTTTAACAATCTATTGCAGGGGTCATCAACTAGATTCAGCCGTAGGACTTTTGTTTCTTGAGTGGATGGTCATGGGGCCTGAACATAATTATAAATCCTTTGTAGACTGTAAATGGACAGCAAGAAGCCCAAAGTGATATAATATTAGACTAAATGTGAATCATTTCAAACCTTGCTTACATTTGTATACGATCACATACATCTCTCTATTATGCGTGGGAATACTTTGGAACAGAATTCCCCCCCCCCCAAAAAATATCACTTGGAGCTGGACATAAGACTGTGTTTTGTTTTATGTCCAATAATAAAAAATAGTTTACAGTTAGGGAACCCTGCTGTATTGGGAGAGATAAGAGAACAGGGGGAGGTGTGTGTGCGTCAGACTTATGGTGCGTGTGTAACCCAAAGGTCTTTGTCGACAATGGCCAGTTTTATAGTGCAGTGATCTGAGCCAGCGTCAGCTGCACAAACCACAGATGGTTGAGTTTCACACTTATGGAAGACTGGGTTTCTCCAACCAACTGCTCTATGGCGGATAAGGCCCAGATCAGTTCAAGGCTCAGTGTGGTTTAATTGACAGCAGAGCTCTTCCCTAGACTGCAGGTCTGAGCCCTGAAAGGACATGTATTTCGTTTAGGCCAACTTTAATGGATGGGAGGGAGAGTGGGAGGGAGGGAGAGCCTTGGCCAAGTGACCGAGTCATTATTCTGTACGTGCGGCTCATAGAGCCACAGAGAAAATGGTGAAAAAGGCACTGATGAAACGTGTGTGTGTGTGCGGCGAGGCCTTACTGCAGACACCTGTAACTTCTCCCCCACTGCAGCCAAGATCTTGTGAAATAGCCTCTCTTTCTCCCCTGAGTGGCTGTGACCGGCTGGAACAGCTCTGGTGTTAAACTCTGTTTGTCTCAGTGTGAAATAATGAGGCCATGCTAGTCAGTCATTACACCACTGGAATGAACCTGTTAGTGGGAAGAGTGACTGAAGAATGTGCTGGAGAAAGGTGAGAGGAAGTCCACCATTGTCAGAGTAGTCTATTCCCTACAGTCACGCTAGATGAGAGGGTATTGGTTTAAATCAAGGCATGGGCTACTGTTTTACCTTCATTGTAGAGTTTCTACGTTATTGTGTGTAGCTCAGTTGGTAGATCATGGTGCTTGCAGCTCCAGGGTTGTGGGCTTGATTCCCACTGGACCAGTACAAATCAAAAGTATGAAACTGTATTACTGTAAGTCATTACTGTAAGTCACTCTGAGTAAGATGGTCTGCTAGATGACTAAAACCTCAATTGTGCCTTTATTGTGTTTATTTGCATTACCAATGTGTTTGACATTCAGGTGTGTGTGTGTGTGTGTGTGTGTGTTGTGTGTGTGTGTGTGTGTGTGTGTGTGTGTGTGTGTGTGTGTGTGTGTAGGGCAGAGCGGCCTAGGGAAGTCCACTCTGATGAACACACTGTTCAAGTCCAAGGTGAGCCGTAAGTCGGTGCAGGCCACGTCCCAGGAGAAGATCCCCAAGACCATCCATATCAAGTCTGTCAGCCACGGTGAGAGGAGGAAGAGATCACTCGTACTGTTTATTTCACTCTTTTCTGCACCTCTCTAGCTGCAGCTTTCACTGTATCCATCTTCTCACCCTCTACTCAGTGTGTTGTGATTACAGTCTGAGGTACATTTGGCCTCTGAGGTGCTTGTATTCAATCTAATTGTGTCTGTCTCTGTTCAGACATTGAGGAGAAGGGGGTGAGGATGAAACTAACTGTTATCGACACGCCCGGCTTCGGGGATCAGATCAACAATGAGAACTGGTACAGTAACACTACAATCCATAGCTGAAATGTTATATTTATAATGTGCTTATATTGGTATGTGCATAGATATATCCTATCAATGTGTATTTACAGTTGAAGTCGGAAGTTTACATAAACTGAGTTTAAATGTATTTGACTAAGGTGTTTCACAATTCCTGACATTTAATCCAAGTAAATATTCCCTGTCTTAGGTCAGTTAGGATCATCACTTTATTTAAAGAATGTGAAATATCAGAATAATAGTAGAGGGAAGGATTTATTTAAGCTTTTATGTATTTCATCACATTCGCAGTGGGTCAGAAGTTTACATACACTCAATTAGTATTTGGTAGCATTTCCTTTCAATTGTTTAACTTGGGTCAAACGTTTTGGGTAGCCTTCCACAAGCTTCCCACAATAAGTTGGGTGAATTTTGGCCCATTCCTCCTGACAGAGCTGGTGTAACTCAGTCAGGTCGGTAGGCCTCCTTGCTCGCACACGCTTTTTCAGTTCTGCCCACAAATTTGCTATAGGATTGAGGTCAGGGCTTTGTGATGGCCACTCACATACCTTGATATTGTTGTCCTTAAGCCATTTTGCCACAACTTTGGAAGTATGCTTGGGGTCATTGTCCATTAGAAAGACCCATTTGCGACCAAGCTTTAACCTCCTGACTGATGTCTTGAGATGTTGCTTCAATATATCCACATAATTTTCCTGCCTCTGATGCCATCTATTTTGTGAAGTGCACCAGTCTCTCCTGCAGCAAAGCACCCCACAACATGATGCTGCCACCCCCGTGCTTCACGGTTGGGATGGTGTTCTTCGGCTTGCAAGCCTCCACCTTTTTCCTCCAAACATAACGATGGTCATTATGGCCAAACAGTTCTATTTTTGTTTCATCAGACCAGAGGACATTTCTTCAAAAAGTACGATCTTTGTCCCCATGTGCGGTTCCAAACCGTAGTCTGTCTTTTTATGGCGGTTTTAGAGCAGTGGTTTCTTCCTTGCTGAGCGGACTTTCAGGTTATGTCGATATAGGACTCGCTATACTGTGGATATAGATACTTTTGTACCTGTTTCCTCCAGCATCTTCACAAGGTCCTTTGCTGTTGTTCTTGGATTGATTTGCACTTTTCGCACCAAAGTACGTTCATCTCTAGGAGACAGAACGCGTCTCCTTCCTGAGCGGTATGACGGCTACGTGGTCCCATGGTGTTTATACTTGCTTACTATTGTTTGTACAGATGAACGTGGTACCTTCAGGCTTTTGGAAATTGCCCCCAAGGATGAACCAGGCTTGTGGAGGTCTACAAATTGTTTTGGAGGTCTTGGCTGATTTCTTTTGATTTTCCCATGATGTCAAGCAAAGAGTCACTGAGTTTGAAGGTAGGCCTTGAAATGCATCCACAGGTACACCTCCAATTGACTCAAATGACGTCAATTAGCCTATCAGAAGCTTCTAAAGCCATGACATCATTTTCTGGCTTTTTCCAAGCTGTTTAAAGGCACAGTCAACTTAGTGTATGTAAACTTATGATCCACTGGAATTGTGATACAGTCAATTATAAGTGAAATAATCTGTCTGTAAACAATTGTTGGAAAAATTACTTGTCATGCACAAAGTAGATGTCCTAACTGACTTGCCAAAATTATAGTTTGTTAACAAGAAATGTGTGGAGTGGTTGAAAAAACAGTTTTAATGACTCCAACCTAAGTGTATGTAATCTTCCGACTTCAATTGTATATATCTATCCTGTGTGTGTGTGTGTGTGTGTGTGTGTGTGTGTGTGTGTGTGTGTGTGTACACACACATAGATAGATATATACAGTTGAAGTCGGAACTTTACATACACAAGGTTGCACTCATTAAAACTAGTTTTTTTCACATTCTTAAAATAAAGTGGTGATCCTAACTGACCTAAGAGAGGGAATTTTTACTAGGATTAAATGTCAGGAATTGTGAAAAACTGAGGTTAAATGTATGTGGCTAAGGTGTATGTAAGTAATAATGGTGTATAATAATAGTGAAGACATTAAAACTATGTAGTAACACACATGTAGTAACCAAAAAAATTCACAAAATGCAAAGCTGCATCAAGGTAAAAGGTGGCGACTTTGAAGAATCTCAAATATAAAATCTATTTTGATTTGTTTAAAACGTTTTTGTTTACGACATGATCCCATATGTATTATTAGTAAATAAAGAAAAACCCTTGAATGAATAAGTGTGTCCAAACTGTTGAGTGGTACTGTCTCTCTCTCTCGTTAATATAAATGCTTACCTCATACATCTCATCTAGATGACTAGTGTACACATTACTGTGTATGACCTCATCGATCCTCTTTCTCTCCCCCTGCTAACTCCCTCTTCCTGTCTTTCTCCCTTGTCTCCCCCTATCCATCCCCCAAAACTCCCCCTTTCTCTTTTAATCCGCCTCTCCCCTTCCTTCCACTTCCTGTCTTCTTCCCCTCCCTCCCTGCACAGTTGGCAGCCCATCATGAAGTTCATTAATGCCCAGTATGAGCAGTACCTTCAGGAGGAGATCAACATCAACAGGAAGAAGAGGATTCCAGACTCACGGGTTCACTGCTGTATTTACTTCATACCCCCTACTGGACACTGGTGAGGCAGGCATGCATACACACACACACACACACACACACACACACACACACACACATTCACACTTTCCTTGTGAAGGGTATGAATGTGTGGAATGTTTCAGGTGAGTGTTTAGATTTGGCTGGGAGATAGTCAAGCTGATTATTAGCTAAACTTCATTCTTTGGAATTTCCACTTTTTACCATCCTGTACAGTTCACATGCATTTTGAGTGATCAAAAAGGCCATGTAATCAATCACAATAACTGTCATACACACACATGCACAGTGTCAGTGCAACAGTGCTGCTGCCCCCTGCTGTCCCTGAACAGTAGAGAATATGCAACTGGGAGATTTAAAAAGGAGAGAGAGAGAAATCAAGTGAGAGAGGGAGTGAAGTGATTTATGTTAGATAAACAGTGAGTCATAGGGAGAGTCCTACTCAAATAGCCCTGAATCATCAGTACAGAAAACAGAGGAGACACAGTGAGTTTGGCATGACTTTCTGATACACATTAGTTAAAACAACAATCTAATGCCCCGTGTTGTGCCATTCAAATATCCGATATGATGTCCAACGTCATACTGTGCCCTTCTGTGTAAAATATACAGCCCATGTATGGGCCAGATTCCTGGACAGAATGGAGATTCTCTGAGTATGTTTTTTAGTCTAGGACTGTCTGTCTGAACGTACAGCTCATGTTCTACTACCCCTCACCACTGCTCTGGATTGACCTGTAGTGGATCCTCCTCTGCTCCTGCAGCTCAGAGGGACAGACAGATGTGGAAACACTTACTCTTCCAGACCCCCATCCATTTCCTGTTTCACAGGCAGCGAGTTGCAACACGTCCCATAACACCCGTTTTCCATGACTGGAAAAAATGTATTTCTCGCTCTCTTTCGCCAGGACTTGAAACAAACGCCTGTGTTTGCCTCCCTGCTCCAGTTTCTGTGTCTGGTGTTTCTGCTGCTCACACATCTGGGCCTGATTTGAGATTCATTTAGAGCTAGCCCCCCCCAAAAAAAGTTTTGCTATGGTATACAGCAATTACCCTTTATTTGAATTTCCCTCCTGTGTTATGTCTGCTCCTCTGCATCTACCCCATGATGGTTTTACCCTTTGTTGCAATGGTCTGGGGTCCAGTGCTGTGATGGACTGCTGGCTTTGCCCTCATTTCTGTGGTTGTGATGTACAAGAGCGAGAGCCTTAACAGCCTTCCAGCGTTGCGGATGTCTGTCACATGTCCTGCCCAACAACTGTTCTAGTGTAATGTTTAATACTCTAATGGGAACGATATGAGAACAGAGGTCGTGTGTGTGTGTGTGTGTGTGTGTGTGTGTGTGTGTGTGTGTGTGTGTGTGTGTGTGTGTGTGTGTGTGTGTGTGTGTGTGTGTGTGTGTGTGTGTGTGTGTGTGTGTGTGTGTGTGTGTGTGTGTGTGTGTGTGTGTGTGTGTGTGCGTGCGCTCTCATCTGTCTGACCCAAACGTCTTTATCAATAATGGCCAGTTGTTTTTAGTGCAGTGATCTGAGCCAGCGTCAGCTGCACAAACCACAGATGGATGAGTTTCACACTTATGGAAGACTGGGTTTCTCCAACCAACTGCTCTATGGCGGATAAGGCTCAGCTCAGTTCAAGGCTCAGTGTGGTTTAATTGACAGTGACAGACAAGCACTGACTGATGTGGGTCTCAGATATACAGTAGGTTTAGCTTGTACATAGAGTATGTGAATCTACAGTACTGTATGTCTGCTTGTGTCGCCCTCAGACAGCTGCGCTAAGGGTATTTTTCTTGGAGGATACCGCCCTCTGGTGGTTCTAGGATGTATCACACTGTTGACCCAAATAAAGACTGTCAAATGTTGAACAAGAACTATAAAACAGACCTGGGTTCTAATACTATTTGAAATAATTTATAGTGCATTTGCCAGGCTTGATTGAGCTTGCCTGTTGAAATTGAACAAATAAAAAAGTCCCAAAAGTGAAAACCCTGGCGCTTCAGGTAGGCTAAAGCAAATACTCAAAGTATTTGAGACATTTCGAATAGTGTTTGAACCCATGTCTGCTATAGCTACAGGTGAAATGAAGCCCCTCTCTCAACCCCCCCCCCCCCCCCTTCTCCCTCGCACCAGTCTGCGACCTCTGGATGTGGAGTTTATGAGGCGTCTCAGTAAGGTGGTCAATATTGTTCCTGTCATCGCCAAGGCAGACACACTCACCCTGGAGGAGAGGGACTTCTTTAAACAGAAGGTGAGCTCTCTCTTCTTCCATCTTTATCTGTCTCCAATTCCTCTTTTTCTGATGCATGCTGTCTCTCTCTCTCGCATATTTTGTGTTCTCCGCAGCAACAGGACATGTTTCTTAAGTTGTTTGGCCACTGCCGCCCGTTCGGTCACTGTCCAATGAGAGAACACTGAGGATGTTTTGTGTGTATAGAGTACTTGTGAGGTCAGGACCTATAAAGCCAGGCTCTGGATTGGAGAGGAGTTCTGTGGGAGTCTGTCCTCTCTCTCTCCTTTTCTGTCTCTCTCTCCTTTTCTGTCTCTCTCTCCTTTTCTGTCTCTCTCTCCTTTTCTCTCTCTCCCTTTCTCTCTCTCTCCCAATCCCCCAATTTTGAATTGGCTAGAGGTAAGTTCTGTCCAACTTCTCCCGTCTCCTTCCCCCTCTCCCCTGACTGCTGATGTGGTCACAGTGGACTCCATTACATCACTTCCTCCTATGTGGTGGGGATCTGAAACATAAAAACAATATTTGATCACAGACCCCAAGAGGGAAAGAAGTAGTAGTAGTAGATACAGTAGTAGTAGTAGTAGATGCAGTAGTAGTAGTAGTAGTAGTAGTAGATGCAGTAGTAGTAGTAGTAGTAGTAGTAGATGCAGTAGTAGTAGTAGTAGTAGTAGTAGATGCAGCAGCAGCAGCAGCAGCAGCAGCAGCAGCAGCAGTAGTAGTAGTTGCAACAATAGTAGTAGTAGTAGTAGTAGTAGCAGCGGAATGGGAGGTGGTGTAATAGTAGTAGATGTAGGGGAATGGGAGGTTGTTGTAGTAGATGTAGATGTAGGGGAATGGGAGGTTGTTGTAGTAGATGTAGATGTAGGGGAATGGGAGGTTGTTGTAGTAGATGTAGGGGAATGGGAGGTTGTTGTAGTAGATGTAGGGGAATGGGAGGTTGTTGTAGTAGATGTAGATGTAGGGGAATGGGAGGTTGTTGTAGTAGATGTAGGGGAATGGGAGGTTGCTGTAGTAGATGTAGATGTAGGGGAATGGGAGGTTGTTGTAGTAGATGTAGATGTAGGGGAATGGGAGGTTGTTGTAGTAGATGTAGATGTAGGGGAATGGGAGGTTGTTGTAGTAGATGTAGGGGAATGGGAGGTTGTTGTAGTAGATGTAGGGGAATGGGAGATTGTTGTAGTAGATGTAGGGGAATGGGAGATTGTTGTAGTAGATGTAGATGTAGGGGAATGGGAGGTTGTTGTAGTAGATGTAGGGGAATGGGAGGTTGTTGTAGTAGATGTAGATGTAGGGGAATGGGAGGTTGTTGTAGTAGATGTAGATGTAGGGGAATGGGAGGTTGTTGTAGTAGATGTAGGGGGATGGGAGATTGTTGTAGTAGATGTAGATGTAGGGGAATGGGAGGTTGTTGTAGTAGATGTAGGGGAATGGGAGGTTGTTGTAGTAGATGTAGGGGAATGGGAGGTTGTTGTAGTAGATGTAGGGGAATGGGAGGTTGTTGTAGTAGATGTAGGGGAATGGGAGATTGTTGTAGTAGATGTAGGGGAATGGGAGGTTGTTGTAGTAGATGTAGGGGGATGGGAGATTGTTGTAGTAGATGTAGATGTAGGGGAATGGGAGGTTGTTGTAGTAGATGTAGGGGAATGGGAGGTTGTTGTAGTAGATGTAGGGGAATGGGAGGTTGTTGTAGTAGATGTAGGGGAATGGGAGGTTGTTGTAGTAGATGTAGGGGAATGGGAGGTTGTTGTAGTAGATGTAGGGGAATGGGAGGTTGTTGTAGTAGATGTAGGGGAATGGGAGGTTGTTGTAGTAGATGTAGGGGAATGGGAGGTTGTTGTAGTAGATGTAGGGGAATGGGAGATTGTTGTAGTAGATGTAGATGTAGGGGAATGGGAGGTTGTTGTAGTAGATGTAGGGGAATGGGAGGTTGTTGTAGTAGATGTAGGGGGATGGGAGATTGTTGTAGTAGATGTAGATGTAGGGGAATGGGAGGTTGTTGTAGTAGATGTAGGGGAATGGGAGGTTGTTGTAGTAGATGTAGATGTAGGGGAATGGGAGGTTGTTGTAGTAGATGTAGGGGAATGGGAGGTTGTTGTAGTAGATGTAGGGGAATGGGAGGTTGTTGTAGTAGATGTAGGGGAATGGGAGATTGTTGTAGTAGATGTAGATGTAGGGGAATGGGAGGTTGTTGTAGTAGATGTAGGGGAATGGGAGGTTGTTGTAGTAGATGTAGGGGGATGGGAGATTGTTGTAGTAGATGTAGATGTAGGGGAATGGGAGGTTGTTGTAGTAGATGTAGGGGAATGGGAGGTTGTTGTAGTAGATGTAGATGTAGGGGAATGGGAGGTTGTTGTAGTAGATGTAGGGGAATGGGAGGTTGTTGTAGTAGATGTAGATGTAGGGGAATGGGAGGTTGTTGTAGTAGATGTAGGGGAATGGGAGGTTGTTGTATTAGATGTAGGGGAATGGGTGGTTGTTGTATTAGATGTAGATGTAGGGGAATGAGAGGTTGTTGTAGTAGATGTAGGGGAATGGGAGGTTGCTTGTCTGTTTGTAAACGTGTACACTGACAGTGATGGGCCGTTGGTTTCAACAGAACATTTTGGAGGAGATTAGTGAAGGGATTTACGTTAACACCACCTAAATCTGTGGGTAACGCAGTGTGCAGATGGTCTCGATTTCTCACAAAATACTGTTATGTATCCAAAGGATTTGTCAGACATGTCTGGCTAATTGCGGTTGTTAGGCTTTTGCTTGTGTGTTCCCATAACCTTTTTAATTCATGTATTCAAGTCTCTGCAAGGGTGTGTAATGCATTTGTCGTGTTTCTCAACCTTTTTTATAGCAGGGACCAGCAGGCTAGGTGTTTTATTGTAAGGCCGCTTACAATAAAACTATCACTGTAGAACTGACTAAATGAGAGTCAGTTAACCAGCTCAGGGACAAGCAAGCAACATCCCATGGACTGGGGCTTTTCCACGGTAGAGGATGAGAAACACCCTAGTCACAGAGCTACCCTAACCTCTCCCCTCTTCATGGAGGTCACTCCCCCTAACCCTGCTCCTTCAGCTCCAGAAGGAAGCTCTCTGTGTGGGGAGGCTGTGTTAGCATTACCGGGCCAGTCTCACACTCACCTCTCACCCAGAACTGTTTTTGTGTCCCCAGATCAGGGAAGAGCTACGGGCCAATGGGATCGACGTGTACCCCCAGAAGGAGTTTGACGAGGACGCGGAGGACCGGATGATTAATGACAAGATCAGGGTGATTTGAGTTGACACATCTGTCCACAGCTTTACCCACTTGCCCCTAGCCATAAGCCCTCACATTACCGCTTATAGCTCCACTCACCTGTGCTACGTCCCTGTTACAGTAGGTCCCTGTTGATCCATGTTGATAACCTGGTTAAATTACAGTTGAGTTCATGTTGATCCATGTTGATAACCTGGTTAAATTACAGTTGGGTCCCTGTTGATCCATGTTTATAACCTGGTTAAATTACACTTAGGTCCCTCTTGATCCATGTTGATAACTTGGTTAAATTACACTTAGGTTCCTCTTGATCCATGTTGATAACCTGGTTAAATTACAGTTGGGTCCATGTTGATCCATGTTGATAACTTGGTTAAATTACAGTTGGGTCCATGTTGATCCATGTTGATAACTTGGTTAAATTACAGTTGGGTCCATGTTGATCCATGTTGATAACCTGGTTAAATTACAGTTGGGTCCATGTTGATCCATGTTGATAACCTGGTTAAATTACACTTAGGTCCCTCTTGATCCATGTTGATAACCTGGTTAAATTACAGTATGGTCCATGTTGATAACCTGGTTTAATTACAGTAGGGTCCATGTTGATCCATGTTGATAACCTGGTTAAATTACACTTAGATCCATGTTGATAACCTGGTTTAATTACAGTTGGGTCCATGTTGATCCATGTTGATAACCTGGTTAAATTACAGTTGGGTCCATGTTGATCCATGTTGATAACCTGGTTAAATTACAGTAGGGTCCATGTTGATCCATGTTGATAACCTGGTTAAATTACACTTAGGTCCCTCTTGATCCATGTTGATAACCTGTTTAAATTACAGTAGGGTCCATGTTGATCCATGTTGATAACCTGGTTAAATTACACTTAGATCCATGTTGATAACCTGGTTTAATTACAGTTGGGTCCATGTTGATCCATGTTGATAACCTGGTTTAATTACAGTTAGGTCCATGTTGATCCATGTTGATAACCTGGTTAAATTACAGTGGGGTCCCTGTTGATCCATGTTGATAACCTGGTTTAATTACAGTTAGGTCCCTCTGCTGCAATATATATCAAATGTCAGTTTATTTGACTCTTCATGGTATTTCTCTTTGTTCCTCCTGTCTGTCTCTGTTCTTTCTGTCCTGTAGGAGATGATCCCGTTTGCTGTGGTGGGCAGCGACCAGGAGTACCAGGTCAACGGCAGGAGGCTTCTGGGAAGAAAGACAAAGTGGGGAACCATAGAAGGTAGATGGCCTCCTCTTCTCTCCTCTTTCTCCATCTTCTCATTTTTGCTTTAGCACTTTTTATCTTTGAGCAGTCGTCTCTCTCCTTAGCAGTATGAAGGCTAACGTTATGAAGAGGTCTTTTAGTTTTCCTTTCTTGATTAATATACACTGGCCAGTTAAGACTAAACAAGACAGAGGAGATGAGCGGAAGGAGTAGAGGGGGGAGGAGCAGTGTGGCACCTCTCCGTTTTGGACTGTACTTCTTGTGGCATGATTTATTTTTATTTTTTTTGCAATGTAAAAATTTGAATAAAACCGCTCAAAGTTCATTTGAGTTCCCTCTTCGTTAATTCAGCTGCCTACTACACCATTAGAAGGCCTATAATTTAGCCAGAGAGGAGGAAAAGCTTTTTTTTTTTTTATTGTCTAGCTGTGGATTGTGTGTAGCCCAATAACAAAGCATAACGTAGAGTTGGGAAGACGCTGCAGATCTAAGTGAATAAACAGCATGCAGACAAAACAAGCCTTCCTCAACAACACAGGTTGGAATGCAAATGGCTCCTGCTAAAAAGAGAAGACTCTAATCTGTCCAAGTAAAACAAGAGAGACTTGGCTTTTTGCACCAGTGCATCGGCCATCACCAGTGAGTGATCTGCACATCACTGGGTGAGTCAGTGAAACTGTAAAGAATTTTTAGGACTATAATTTCCTCCTCATATTGGACAATATGTGTCTCCACAGACCTGAGCTCTTGATTTTTATTGCTATCAGATTGTCAGTTAGTCAGTGTCAATACAGCCTGTCATTTCGATCATTTGTGCGATATTAAAAAAGATTCTGACAGTCTCCAGTTATGTAGAATTACATAGAATTGCATGAAATATGTTTATAAAAGGCCATATTTTTCCCGGACCCGAGGCTACTCAACATTTTCCCTGTTTGAAACTTCTGTACGTGCATCTACTATACTGCTCTATGCCACGACGAAGATGCAATACCATGATATGCATTCAATGCTTTATAATAAAGGTTACAAAAATATATATTGTGTGTTCCGATACCTCAGAGCTCCCCAGGTCACCCCCCTCTCACTCTCACTTTTTGTTCCCGCACCTCCCTATTTACAAATGAAGTTTTGGGGAGGAGGAGTAGTCGTCAGATGATTTCACTCGTCCCCAGCCCAGACAGACATAGACTGTCATACAGCTGGCTGAGACTACCGCTCTACAAATTGTCTGCGTGGAAGAGGGAGGCAGAGCATGTAACACCTCTCTACAGAGGCTGCAGTGTGTACAGGCCTCTGGTCTCATAGTGACAGAGGGGTGGAGGGGAGGCTGCAGTGTGTACAGGCCTCTGGTCTCATAGTGACAGAGGGGTGGAGGGGAGGCTGCAGTGTGTACAGACCTCTGGTCTCATAGTGACAGAGGGGTGGAGGGGAGGCTGCAGTGTGTACAGGCCTCTGGTCTCATAGTGACAGAGGGGTGGAGGGGAGGCTGCAGAGTGTACAGGCCTCTGGTCTCATAGTGACAGATCGGTGGAGTCGAGGCTGCAGTGTGTACAGGCCTCTGGTCTCATAGTGACAGAGGGGTGGAGGGGAGGCTGCAGTGTGTACAGGCCTCTGGTCTCATAGTGACAGAGGGGTGGAGGGGAGACTGCAGTGTGTACAGGCCTCTGGTCTCATAGTGACAGAGGGGTGGAGGGGAGGCTGCAGTGTGTACAGACCTCCGGTCTCATAGTGACAGAGGGGTGGAGGGGAGGCTGCAGTGTGTACAGGCCTCTGGTCTCATAGTGACAGAGGGGTGGAGGGGAGGCTGCAGTGTGTACAGGCCTCTGGTCTCATAGTGACAGAGGGGTGGAGGGGAGGCTGCAGTGTGTACAGGCCTCTGGTCTCATAGTGACAGAGGGGTGGAGGGGAGGCTGCAGTGTGTACAGGCCTCTGGTCTCATAGTGACAGAGGGGTGGAGGGGAGGCTGCAGTGTGTACAGGCCTCTGGTCTCATAGTGACAGAGGGGTGGAGGGGAGGCTGCAGAGTGTACAGGCCTCTGGTCTCATAGTGACAGATCGGTGGAGTCGAGGCTGCAGTGTGTACAGGCCTCTGGTCTCATAGTGACAGAGGGGTGGAGGGGAGGCTGCAGTGTGTACAGGCCTCTGGTCTCATAGTGACAGAGGGGTGGAGGGGAGGCTGCAGTGTGTACAGACCTCCGGTCTCATAGTGACAGAGGGGTGGAGGGGAGGCTGCAGTGTGTACAGACCTCCGGTCTCATAGTGACAGAGGGGTGGAGGGGAGGCTGCAGTGTGTACAGGCCTCTGGTCTCATAGTGACAGATCGGTGGAGTCGAGGCTGCAGTGTGTACAGGCCTCTGGTCTCATAGTGACAGAGGGGTGGAGGGGAGGCTGCAGTGTGTACAGACCTCTGGTCTCATAGTGACAGAGGGGTGGAGGGGAGGCTGCAGTGTGTACAGACCTCTGGTCTCATAGTGACAGAGGGGTGGAGGGGAGGCTGCAGTGTGTACAGACCTCTGGTCTCATAGTGACAGAGGGGTGGAGGGGAGGCTGCAGTGTGTACAGACCTCTGGTCTCATAGTGACAGAGGGGTGGAGGGGAGGCTGCAGTGTGTACAGACCTCTGGTCTCATAGTGACAGAGGGGTGGAGGGGAGGCTGCAGTGTGTACAGACCTCTGGTCTCATAGTGACAGAGGGGTGGAGGGGAGGCTGCAGTAGAGATCTATCCGTCCCCACTGAAAGTGCCACTCATTGGATTGGTGGCGTGTTGTCTGAGGGGTTCCACTGTGCTCCACTCACACACCCCTGGTTACCTAGTTAGCATCGGTCTGAGCCAGGGGTCAACAACTAGATACATCCCTAATCCTAAAGCTCAGTGGGGGTGTTGTCTGGGGGCTTTTATTGGCATATGTACAGGTACTGCTAGAACCATAGATGTTCTCTTGTCTCTCTCAGTAGTAGATGTGATGTCCAGCATCACGACCAGCAAACCATTTTAAAATGTCACCATCACAAACTTCAGATGATCTAATTTCAACCATGCATTTAATTACATCACCATCAGACTGAGACAGGTGTCTACTTCTCTACTTCTATTAAAACCTCACTAAAGGAACCCTTCATTTCCTACAAAGGAAGCCTAGCGTGTCTGCAGTGATGTTGGCCTATTGTGATATTATCTATCATTCAGACACACATCATCCAGTGGCCGGCGGCGTCTGACTGTCTTGTTAGACACAGAATTTGTTCAGCCGTCAGCATTAACTAGTTCTCTCTCTCCACTGTTTTCACTAGTTCTCTCTCTCTCCACTGTTTTCACTAGTTCTCTCTCTCTCCACTGTTTTCACTAGTTCTCTCTCTCTCTCTCTCCACTGTTTTCACTAGTTCTCTCTCTCTCTCTCTCCACTGTTTTCACGAGTTCTCTCTCTCTCTCCACTGTTTTCACTAGTTCTCTCTCTCTCCACTGTTTTCACTAGTTATCTCTCTCTCTCTCCACTGTTCTCACTAGTTCTATGTAGTGGGGTAGTGGAGAACTGCATCAGTGTGTGTTGGTGTCTGATTTGACCTCGTGAGGCGCTTACCATGTGTCTTGTCTCTCCTCTCTGCAGTTGAGAACATTGCTCATTGTGAGTTTGCCTATTTGCGGGATCTACTGATTAGGTAAATATCTACGTGTGTGCGTGTTAGTTGTATGATAATGTGTTTCTGAACAATGTGTCTTTGTCAGTCTGTGTATGTTTATGTCTGTAAATCAGTCTGTGTGTCATTTATCATTACATCCCCTTATATTGACCTCAGCTGATGTCTAACTCGCCCCATCTCTCCCCTGTCAGGACCCACATGGAGAACATCAAGGACATCACCAGCAGCATCCACTATGAGGTGTACCGCGTCCGCCGCCTCAACGAAAACAACACTGCCGTCGCCCATGCCAACGGCCTCCCCCAACACCACATGACCTCCCATGAGATGTAGAGCCCTGCCCACCGTGTCCCATGAGCCCTCACTTCCATCCCGTTATCCTTCCATCCCTCTCTCCCCTCCACTCACTCTCAATGCCAAACCCTTCTACAGAAGGGAGTAAACACACACTGGGGGGACTGAGGAGCGTAGTCTTAGCGCCCCCAAGTGGCCAAATACAGACGCATAGAATGGACTGTTGATGCCAATGCATTGCCCCTCAATGATAACCTGGTCTCTCTGACTAACGTCTACATGAAGGGGGGGGGGGGGGGGGGGGGGGATGCTAGCTAGCTATCACTTGCATTCATTCAGGTTTAACCAGGCTAAGTAAACACTATTAATGTACTGCAACCTTAATCTGTGTGTTTTCAGTTATTCTGTCGTTCTTTAGGTCCCTCGTCTGTCAGGTTGGTTAACAAAATATCACTGTGATATCAGGCCCATTACATACAAGCAGTGACAGAAGTGCCCTCAAACTTTTGTTCGGGTAAAATATTGATTTCTCATCCATTTTTATATAGCCCCTGTAATACATTCTTCGTTCATTGTTAATTTGACCTGCTATCTGAAGGTTCTACAACGTTCATTTCTGTTCCCTTTGAGAGGGAGTAGTTTAGCCTTGAGGGACTGTATTCTGAGTAGGAGTGCTGATTTGGGATCAGTTTAGCCTTTTAGATAAAAGATGACATGGACAGAGAGACCTGAGCCTAGATCAGCACTCCTACTCTGAGACGCTTTCTACACTCGGCCCCAGAACTGTGGTACAGGATCCATGGCGACAGCAGCAGAGGCACAGGACAGATACTCAGCTAAGTATTTAGAAGTATGACACATATAAATCAAATCTATTCATTCTATGGCAGTTGATTAATTTGTCAGAGTTCTGTTTGATGATGTCCGAGAGGGGTCAGTTGAAGATGGTGAATGGGGAGTGTTTAATTGTGATGGAAGTTGATAATGCTGTTGGAATGGTCAGGGTTACATAATGTCGGGGGTGGACTGGAGGTTTTGAGTCTAGTGGACATCGTCGACACGTCTGTAGGGCCAGAAGTTTTTCCCCATAACTTGAACTGACCAGAAAAAACCTTGATCCCTTGTAAAAGCCTGTAACTAGGACGTTCTCAGAGTCGTCGTTATAGACTGTAACTACGGTCTTCTCTGAGTCGTAGTTATAAACTAACTAGGGTCTTCTCTGAGTCGTAGTTATAAACTAACTAGGGTCTTCTCTGAGTCGTAGTTATAAACTAACTAGGGTCTTCTCTGAGTCGTCGTTATAGACTGTAACTAGGGTCTTCTCTGAGTCGTAGTTATAAACTAACTAGGGTCTTCTCTGAGTCGTCATTATAGACTAACTAGGGTCTTCTCTGAGTCGTCGTTATAGACTGTAACTAGGGTCTTCTCTGAGTCGTAGTTATAAACTATAACTAGGGTCTTCTCTGAGTCGTATTTATAGGCTGTAAATAGGGTCTTCTCTGAGTTGTATTTATAGGCTGTAACTAGGGTCTTCTCTGATTCGTATTTATAGGCTGTAACTAGGACCATGAGTTTTTCCTGGTAAAGTCACATGGTCAGGAAACTCCTGATCCTACACGTGTATGATGCAGAGTGAGGGGAACACTCTCCTGTTGTTTCTGTTATCATTGAGGAGCCAGTGCTTTAAGCCTTGGGCTGATGACATTACAGCGATACATATCCGTCATCCTATTGTGGTAATTGTTATTTTTACATGGCTGCGTCGTCGTACAGGTCGTACAGGTATTACTGTCAGAAAATAGATTTCAAAATGCCCTCAGTGCCTTTTTAATTCCAAATAAGAGATGTCATTTTGGGGTGTTTTTTTATATACAGATGTTTAAAGAGTGATTTAAAATAAATATATTTATGCACATTAGAATGATAAAAAGTGTACCACCTACCCACTCATCCACACATGGTAGTTGTCCTGAGCCGAGAACACAGTTTCTACTGCCCAAGTCAAGTGTTAAGGAAAAACTCCTGGTCCTAGCTATGTGCCATGTCTCTGTGCCTTGGACAACACTATTGCCTTCTTATTTATTGGAGACTGTCCTCTAGCACATGCTTTTAAACTGGAAGGACAACAGTCACAATTAAGGCCCTGAGTTTTTCCAGACCATGTGACCTGACCAGGATAATTCTCCATAGCCTATAACCAGGGACCTGAGTTTTTCCTGGTCAGGCCAAATGCTCTGGACAACTCTTGGTCCTATTACTGATGTGCTAGCTGGTGCCAATCACCACAGCAGAAGACATTTCATTGTCATCAAGTCTCTTTATATCAGACTATGCACCCTGAAACTAAAGTCCTCCTTATACTCTTAGTTCTCTCTCTTTCTCCCACTTTCTTTTCTCTTGTTCTCTTCTTCCGTTTCTTGGATATCAACCAGTAACAGTAATATGTGGTGTTTAAAGGTTTTATGTGTTTCAGTTTCAAACTATAATCCTCAACTTCCAAACATCATCGTCGTCATGCTCTGTCCTGTATATTCATTGTCAGATACATTTTTGTACTGGTATTAATAATAACAGAATTTACCTTTTGATATCGTGTTATTTTCAAGAAATAAAGATGAAAGTTGTATATAGTCATTTCCTTGTCAATTTCTCCTTCTTTTCCAACTGTTACGTCGTTAAATTAGACCTTTATATGTTTAGCATACTTTATAAGATTTGTATATGTTTAAGAGCATAAAAATATGTTAGAAAAAGTTAGATTTTTGAACTTGATGAAACTGGTAAGTTGTTTAAATGAAAATTCGTATAGAACTATTGACTGCATTACTGATCTAATACCATCTAGCTGCAGATTTAATTCACACATAGGAGCCTTTTAATTGCCAAGTCATTAGCCTGTTCCTGATTAGCAAGTAGTAATCGATATCGCTGCCTCGTGTTGCACGGCTGAAATGCATTTACACTAATTACCAGAAGTCCTGAGAGTGCATGTTACCCACAGTGAAATGAAGGAGCCAATGAAGGGCCCACAGTTACTGAGTGGCACAGCGTTATTGACAAGCCAGCCCCCGGATCGATCTGTAGAGGAGCTGCAGACATGGGGTCTGTGAGGCTAAGAGGAGATGCTAATGGAATTGACAGAAAAGGAATGTCTAGCGTGTTAGCGTTAGTGGCTGCAGAGGGACAGAGGTAACAGGTACTAATCCCTCAGCAACTCACCCACAATTTATCCCACTTTCTAATGAGAGCTGGTGAACCGTGCTGCTACACTGGGGTTGTGTTTCACAGTGGTGTTAGTTGAACATATATAGGATGTAAATCATGTTAACCCATAGGCCTAAACATTTATTTTCCTCCAGGTTTACAAGGTAAATATCTCCTACTTCCGAGACTCCAAAAAACACATGTTTCCATCACTATATGTATATTTGATTGTGTGTGTGCACGAGAGAGTGAGTGCAATTCCCCCTCTCCCCCAGTCTTCAAAAGGGAGATTTCGTATTCAAAATGGCGCCTCCCCTTGGCATTAGCAGACAGATGCAACATGCCAGTACCCGTTGCCCGCGACAATCGCAAACCTCGCCCGGCCACCCCCAACCGACACTAGGTTAAGATCCAGACCCCCACATACAGTATTGTACTCACACACCCCTGTCTGAAAACTCTCCCTAAACAGCAAACGAGCAAAGAGAGCAAGAAATAAAGTGAAAGGGAGAGGGGTAGAGCAGCTGCAATCCTTCAACAACCTTCCCTCCTCCTTCCCTGCCTCATCCTTCACTGGTCTTCTTGGCAGACGTCCAGCGTTGTGCAGCCCAGGTTTAATGAGAAATGACCTTCATTAATGTAGCAAGTGTGTCTGTATACTATCTAATGAAGCTGTGTCTGTGCTATCCAATGAAGCTGTGTGTGTGTACTAACTAATTAAGCTGTGTTTCTGTGGGCTTACTAATGAAGCAAGTGTGTCTGTGCTGTCTAATGAAGCTGTGTGTTTGTGTGCTCTAGTGAAGCTGTGTGTGTACTAACTAATGAAGCTGTGTATTTGTGTGTTCTCTAATGAATCTGTGTGTGTTTACTAATGAAGCTGTGTGTTTGTGTTCTCTAATGAATCTGTGTGTGTTTACTAACTAATGAAGCTGTGTGTTTGTGTTCTCTAATGAATCTGTGTGTGTTTACTAACTAATGAAGCTGTGTGTTTGTGTTCTCTAATGAATCTGTGTGTGTTTACTAACTAATGAAGATGTGCGTGTGTTTACTAACTAATGAAGCTGTGTGTTTGTGTGTTCTCTAATGAATCTGTGTGTGTTTACTAACTAATGAAGCTGTGTGTCTGTGTGTTCTCTAATGAATCTGTGTGTGTTTACTAACTAATGAAGCTGTGTGTCTGTGTGTTCTCTAGTGAAGCTGTGTGTGTTTACTAACTAATGAAGCTGTGTGTCTGTGTGTTCTCTAATGAATCTGTGTGTGTTTACTAACTAATGAAGCTGTGTGTTTGTGTGTTCTCTAATGAATCTGTGTGTGTTTACTAACTAATGAAGCTGTGTGTTTGTGTGTTCTCTAATGAATTTGTGTGTGTTTACTAACTAATGAAGCTGTGTGTTTGTGTGTTCTCTAATGAATCTGTGTGTGTTTACTAACTAATGAAGCTGTGTGTTTGTGTGTTCTCTAATGAATCTGTGTGTGTTTACTAACTAATGAAGCTGTGTGTCTGTGTGTTCTCTAATGAAGCTGTGTGTGTTTACTAATTAATGAAGCTGTGTGTCTGTGTGCTCTAGTGAAGCTGTATGTGTGTTTACTAACTAATGAAGCTGTGTGTCTGTATTCTCTAATGAAGCTGTGCGTGTGTTTACTAACTAATGAAGCTGTGTGTTTGTGTGCTCTAGTGAATCTGTGTGTGTTTACTAACTAATGAAGCTGTGTGTCTGTATTCTCTAATGAAGCTGTGCGTGTGTTTACTAACTAATGAAGCTGTGTGTCTGTGTGCTCTAGTGAAGCTGTGTGTGTGTTTACTAACTAATGAAGCTGTGTGTCTGTATTCTCTAATGAAGATGTGCGTGTGTTTACTAACTAATGAAGCTGTGTGTCTGTATTCTCTAATGAAGCTGTGCGTGTGTTTACTAACTAATGAAGCTGTGTGTTTGTGTGCTCTAGTGAATCTGTGTGTGCTTACTAACTAATGAAGCTGTGTGTCTGTATTCTCTAATGAAGCTGTGCGTGTGTTTACTAACTAATGAAGCTGTGTGTCTGTGTGCTCTAGTGAAGCTGTGTGTGTGTTTACTAACTAATGAAGCTGTGTGTCTGTATTCTCTAATGAAGATGTGCGTGTGTTTACTAACTAATGAAGCTGTGTGTCTGTGCTGTCTAATGAAGCTGTGTGTGTGTTTACTAACTAATGAAGCTGTGTGTCTGTATTCTCTAATGAAGATGTGCGTGTGTTTACTAACTAATGAAGCTGTGTGTCTGTATTCTCTAATGAAGCTGTGCGTGTGTTTACTAACTAATGAAGCTGTGTGTTTGTGTGCTCTAGTGAATCTGTGTGTGTTTACTAACGAATGAAGCTGTGTGTCTGTATTCTCTAATGAAGCTGTGCGTGTGTTTACTAACTAATGAAGCTGTGTGTCTGTGTGCTCTAGTGAAGCTGTGTGTGTGTTTACTAACTAATGAAGCTGTGTGTCTGTATTCTCTAATGAAGATGTGCGTGTGTTTACTAACTAATGAAGCTGTGTGTCTGTATTCTCTAATGAAGCTGTGCGTGTGTTTACTAACTAATGAAGCTGTGTGTTTGTGTGCTCTAGTGAATCTGTGTGTGCTTACTAACTAATGAAGCTGTGTGTCTGTATTCTCTAATGAAGCTGTGCGTGTGTTTACTAACTAATGAAGCTGTGTGTCTGTGTGCTCTAGTGAAGCTGTGTGTGTGTTTACTAACTAATGAAGCTGTGTGTCTGTATTCTCTAATGAAGATGTGCGTGTGTTTACTAACTAATGAAGCTGTGTGTCTGTGTGTTCTCTAATGAATCTGTGTGTGTTTACTAACTAATGAAGCTGTGTGTCTGTGCTGTCTAATGAAGCTGTGTGTGTGTTTACTAACTAATGAAGCTGTGTGTCTGTATTCTCTAATGAAGATGTGCGTGTGTTTACTAACTAATGAAGCTGTGTGTCTGTATTCTCTAATGAAGCTGTGCGTGTGTTTACTAACTAATGAAGCTGTGTGTTTGTGTGCTCTAGTGAATCTGTGTGTGTTTACTAACTAATGAAGCTGTGTGTCTGTATTCTCTAATGAAGCTGTGCGTGTGTTTACTAACTAATGAAGCTGTGTGTCTGTGTGCTCTAGTGAAGCTGTGTATGTGTTTACTAACTAATGAAGCTGTGTGTCTGTATTCTCTAATGAAGATGTGCGTGTGTTTACTAACTAATGAAGCTGTGTGTCTGTGTGTTCTCTAATGAATCTGTGTTTGTTTACTAACTAATGAAGCTGTGTGTCTGTGCTGTCTAATGAAGCTGTGTGTTTGTGTGCTCTAGTGAAGCTGTGTGTGTTTACTAACTAATGAAGCTGTGTGTCTGTGTGTTCTCGTGAACCTGTGTCTATGTTCTCTAGTGAAGCTGTGTGTGTACTAACTAATGAAGCTGTGTGTCTGTGTGTTCTCTAGTGAAGCTGTGTGTGTACTAACTAATGAAGCTGTGTGTCTGTAATATCTAATGAATGAGCCGTCCCTCAGAGACTTCTAGAGTAAACAGGAACTCTGTCTTTTTTTTAGGGGGTAGATCAGCTTTAATATTACAGATAGATTGTGGCTTCTATCAATGTAATTATCTGCATCATTTCCAATCCCCCATGTATATTATTTTCCCCTAACCCTACCACCCCTCACCTAATTGGAGTAAACTAATGGACAACAATACTTAGGCTTCTAATTCCAGCTTATACATATTATATTAGTTTTACGGACACAGTATATTTGACATTAGTTATCTACTGTTTGTTTTTAGACCCAGCCTTCAGCTCCCATCAACCCCTCCCATCTGTCTCAGAAGAACATCCAGTTTGGATTTCTAGCTGCCATATATATTTCAACTGTGCTGTGATGTTTCACAAAAGTTCTGAACCTTTCTATTCTCATAGTTTCTACAGATTGTAAATGAAAGAAAAACACCCTTTCTCAGAGTATTATTGGTGGATTGACTATGACTTTTCAGATCACCCAGCAATGCTATTTGCAGAGTTGGCTCGAGGTAAATGTTGTGATTTTTCAGCCATTCCTGAACCTGCGACCAAAAACAATCTACATATGGACAGTACCAAAACAAGTGAGCTACTGATTCTGTCTCTTCACAGCAAAATCTGCAGAGCTGGGATGGTTGTATCCCTCATATAAACTCAGCAAAAAAAGAAATGTCCTCTCACTGTCAACTGCATTTATTTTCAGCAAACTTAACATGTGTAAATATTTGTATGAATACAACAAGATTCAACAACTGAGACATAAACTGAACAAGTTCCACAGACATGTGACTAACAGAAATTGAATAATGTGTCCCTGAACAAAGGGGGGGTCAAAATCAAAAGTAACAGTCAGTATCTGGTGTGGACACCAGCTGCATTAAGTACTGCAGTGCATCTCCTGCAGTTACCCCACTCTTCTACCAAGGCACCTGCAAGTTCCCGGACATTTCTGGGTGGGAATGGCCCTAGCCTACACCCTCCGATCCAACAGGTCCCAAACGTGCTCAATGGGATTGCGATCCGGGCTCTTCGCTGGCCATGGCAGAACACTGACATTCCTGTCTTGCAGGAAATCACACACAGAATGAGCAGTATGGCTGGTGGCATTGTCATGCTGGAGGGTCATGTCAGGGTGAGCCTGCAGGAAGGGTACCACATGAGGGAGGAGGATGTCTTCCCTGTAATGAACAGCATTGAGATTGCCTGCAATGACAACAAGCTCAGTCCGATGATGCTGTGACACACCGGCCCACACCATGACGGACCCTCCACCTCCAAATCGATCCCGCTCCAGAGTACAGGCCTCGGTGTAATGCTCATTCCTTCGACGATAAATGCGAATCCGACCATCACCCCTGGTGATACAAAACCACGACTAGTCAGAGAAGAGCACTTTTTGCCAGTCCTCTCTGGTCCAGCAACAGTGGGTTTGTGCCCATAGTCAACGTGGTTGCCAGTGATGTCTGGTGAGGACCTGCCTTACAACAAGCCTACAAGCCCTCAGTCCAGCCTCTCTCAGCCTATTGCGGACAGTCAGAGCACTGATGGAGGGATTGTGCGTTCCTGGTGTAACTCGGGCTAACTGCGACCTTATTTGCCTTCCGTCTGTAAGCTGTTAGTGTCTTAACGACCGTTCCACAGGTCCATGTTCATTATTTGTTTATGGTTCATTGAACAAGCATGGGAAACAATGTTTAAATCCTTTACAATGAAGATCTGTGAAGTTATTTTGATTTTTACGAATTATCTTTGAAAGACAATGTCCTGAAAAAGGGACATTTATTTTATATAACCATCTAATGGTTGCAAGAATTTTGTATAATCATTCAAATTTAAAAAACTCTACGTTTTGAATCCAGTGTCATTTTGTGTGTCAATTCATAAACCATGTGCCATGAAATCAGTACATCGAAAATCTCTAACCAACTATTTTGCAACCTAAACAGCACAACTGTAAGTCTTGGTTACTGGTGAAAATAGTTACTGGTCAGAATGTGTTTCACGTGGGAAGAGTGTGAGTAGGGTTGGTGTGTGAATATCTGTGTGTATCGAATAGGTGCAGTCAGCATAATGGGTTAGTTAGAGCAGTATGACAATGTGTCAGTGCTGCATGTTAGTTCCAGACCATGCCAGCTGTGTACAGTTGAAGTCGGAAGATTACATACACTTAGGTTGGAGTCATTAAAACTCTTTTTTCAACCACTCCACAAATTTCTTGTTAACAAACTATAGTTTTGGCAAGTCAGTTAGGACATCTACTTTGTGCATGACACAAGTCATTTTTCCAACAATTGTTTACAGACAGATTATTTCACTTATCACTGTATCACAATTCCAATGGGTGAGAAATGTACATACACTAAGTTGACTGTGCATTTTAACAGCTTGGACAATTTCAGAAAATTATATAATGGCTTTAGAAGCTTCTGATAGGCTAATTGACATCATTTGAGTCAATTGGAGGTGTACCTGTGGATGTATTTCAAGGCCTACCTTCAAACTCAGTGCCTTTTGGACATCATGGGAAAATCAAAAGAAATCAGCCAAGACCTCAGAAAAAAAATTGTAGACCTCCAGAAGTCTGGTTCATCCTTGGGAGCAATTTCAAATGCCTGAAGGTACCACGTTCATCTGTACAAACAATAGTACGCAAGTATAAACACCATGGGACAACACAGCCGTCATACTGCTCAGGAAGGAGACGCGTAGAGATGAACGTACTTTGGTGCGAAAAGTGCAAATCAATCCCAGAACAACAACAAAGCACCATGTGAAGATGCTGGAGGAAACAGGTACAAAAGTATCTATATCCACAGTAAAACAAGTCCTATATCGGCATAACCTGAAAGGCCACTCGGCAAGGAAGAAGCCACTGCTCCAAAACTGCCATAAAAAAAGCCAGACTACGGTTTGCAACTGCACATGGGGACAAGGATCGTACTTTTTGGAGAAATGTCCTCTGGTCTGATGAAACAACAATAGAACTGTTTTGCCATAATGGCCATCGTTGTGTTTGGAGGAAAAAGATGGAGGCTTGCCAGCCGAAGAACACCATCCCAACCGTGAAGCACGGGGGTGGCAGCATCATGTTGTGGGGTGCTTTGCTGCAGGAGGTACTGGTGCACTTCACAAAATAGATGGCTTCATGAGGCAGGAAAATTATGTGAATATATTGAAACCAACATCTCAAAACATCAGTCAGGAAGTTAAAGCTTGGTCGCAAATGAGTCTTTCTAATGGACAATGACCCCAAGCATACTTCCAAAGTTGTGGCAAAATGGCTTAAGGACAACCAAGTCAAGGTATTTGGGTGGCCATCATAAAGCCCTGACCTCAATCCTATAGAAAAAGCGAGAACTGAAAAAGCGTGTGCGAGCAAGGAGGCCTACAAACCTGAATGAGTTACACCAGCTCTGTCAGGAGGAATGGGCCAAAATTCACCCAACTTATTGTGGGAAGCTTGTGGAAGGCTACCTGAAACATTTGACCCAAGTGAAACAATTTTAAAGGCAATGCTACCAAATACTAATTGAGTGTATGTAAACTTCTGACCCACTGGGAAGGTGATGAGAGAAATAAAAGCTGAAATAAATCACTCTCTCTACTATTATTCTGACATTTCACATTCTTAAAATTAACTGAATTACAGTGGGCAGAGACAAAAGTAGTGCAGATAATGAACAGGGTGCCATTTCCCAATGTCATTGGTCGGACTGGCACCTCTTAGTGGGCACTGGTTGTCAAAAGTAGTGCACTTCATAGGGAATAGGGTGCCATTTCTCAATGTCATTGGTCAGACTGGCTCCTGTGACTGATCAGAATGTGTCTATCAAGATGAAACAAACCATTTGATAAATCAACACTATTCCCTAGTGCACTTCCCTATATAGAGCCCATTTGCTGTAGCATCAGTGGTTGATATGTAGTTACACTAAATGTAAGAGGAGGCTGGTGGGAGGAGCTATATGAGGACGGGCTCAATGTAATGGCTGGAATGGAATCAATGGAACGGAGTCAAACGTCGTTACCATACATGCATCTCGTTACTGCATCTCGTTAGTCTGTGGGTCTCATTACTGCATCTCATTAGGTTACTGCATCTCGTTACTGAATCTTGTTAGTCTACTGCATCTCGTTAGGTTACTGCATCTCGTTACCGCGTTTTGTTAGGTTACTGCATCTCGTTACCGCGTTTTGTTAGGTTACTGCATCTCGTTACCGCGTTTTGTTAGGTTACTGCATCTCGTTACCGCGTTTTGTTAGGTTACTGCATCTCGTTACCGCGTTTTGTTAGGTTACTGCATCTCGTTACCGCGTTTTGTTAGGTTACTGCATCTCGTTACCGCGTTTTGTTAGGTTACTGTATCTCGTTACCGCGTTTTGTTAGGTTACTGTGTCTCGTTACTGCGTCTCATTTACCGATCCCGCCCAGCTCATCTGCACAGAGCCTATGTGTCTCCAATGAGTGACTGTTTGTAGGATGAGTACGAATATTTAGCATGTATCTCTTTATCCTGTTATCGCTGTTAATTAGTGTTTGATGGCGAAATCTGTGCAGGTATTATGTGCCAGTTGTATACTCGCCGTGTTTGTGTGTGTGTGTACATGTTTGTGTGTGTATGCCCCCATCTCATGGTGTTTGTCACCCATTTGTCTCCAGCTCCTCCTCTACCATCTGCTTCTTCACCTCCCTATTGTTTAGCTGTTGTTCAGCCACCTTACCTCCATCCTTTCTTCCCCCCTCCTCCCCATCTTTCTCCCTCCTTCCCTGCGTCTCCTTTCTCCCTCTCTCCCTCTAGCCTCTGACGTCAGATTCCTCGCTGCTCCTGGCTCTGTGTCAAGTATTTAGACATGTAAGGGGAGGGGCGCTACTGCCATATGCAAATCTCCCCTGGCTGTATGCAAATTAACCCAGACGTATGCAAATCAGGTCCTCTGTTCATTAAAAGATGTCTGTAAAGTCAATTAGATCGGAAACAGGGATAGAGGGATGGATGTGTTCACAGGAAGAGATTTGGCGCAGGATAGAAGTTTGTCGATCAGCGGTTGGTGATCTCTGTTTAGGAGAAGAAAAGAATGGGGGGGAATTTGGGGTGATAACGGAGGTCGTACAGGGTCACTTTTGGGGCGAGGGGTACTCCTTCAGGGGGATAGAACAATGCCAGTCTGTATGGTCACAGAGGAGGGAGGCTGAGACAGAGTGATGCTTTTACATCGTGCGGGCACACCAGTTATCACAAAGCACTGGAGCTAGAGAGAGAGACTGTTGTGAGAAAGAGAAGCAGAAATCTAGAAAGGAAGGAAAGAGATACTGTAGACACAGTTACTGTAAACACAGAGAGAGAAAGAGAGGTGTTTTTCGTTCTCCCCGTTGTGATGGTTTCTCATCAGGCTGATCACTGTGAGTAATTAAACCAATCAGACTCCGCCTTTAGGGGGACGATGGGGAGGGAGACGGTGTGTGTGTGTGTGTCTGTAGTAATGTTATGTGTGTATATGTGTGTTTAATCATGCATATATGGGTGTGTGAAAGTACAGTTTGCAGAAACATGTAGGATGGTGAACATTGTATATTTGACTTTTTTTACCTAGGGTTTGTGCCATAAACTTTGAAAAAGCCATCGATGACATCACCCCATTGTTTCCTATGAGAATGCTCAGTTGCGCATTTGATGATCAGGAAGTGTCATTTCATTGTGTTGCCATCTTGCAACATGAAGGAGTCTTGCTACATGGAGTTTTTGGAAACATTGCCAGCACAGTTTGAGCTACTCTAGGAAGTGACGTTGCAGGCTAGCTCAGTGCTGCCTACAATACAATGCCTGCAATACTGCGGTCTGCCTTTCACTTGAAATCCTCAATGCAAGCGGGCAGTCTGTTCTCCCCTGCTTGTGTCACTGAGGCAGGGTTTTTCCCCACTAATCACAACTAATTTAATCAGGCGTGCTGGTTTTGGAAATGGAATAGATCAATGTAGCCCTGTCCCTGTTTGTGCTATCAACTCCTTGTCATATCAAACGTGGAAATAATTACGCAAACAGATCAATGCAGTATGTGGTACGGCAGGGGGTCCTAAGGACCGGTTGGTTTGCGAAATACTAAACTACGCTGACACCCTCAGGTCACTGAGGGATGGGGAAGTGTGACGGGTTGTAGTACTCTCCAGGTGGGTGATGGAGGAGTGTGACGGGGGGTCGTACTCTCCAGGTGGGTGATGGAGGAGTGTGACGGGGGTCGTACTCTCTAGGTGGGTGATGGAGGAGTGTGATGGGGGTCGTACTCTCCAGGTGGGTGATGGAGGAGTGTGACGGGGGTCGTACTCTCCAGGTGGGTGATGGAGGAGTGTGACGGGGGGTCGTACTCTCCAGGTGGGTGATGGAGGAGTGTGATGGGGGTCGTACTCTCCAGGTGGGTGATGGAGGAGTGTGATGGGGGTCGTACTCTCCAGGTGGGTGATGGAGGAGTGTGACGGGGGTCGTACTCTCCAGGTGGGTGATGGGGAAGTGTGACTGGTGATCGTACTCTCTAGTTGGGTGATGGAGGAGTGTGATGGGTTGTAGTACTCTCCAGGTGGGTGATGGGGAAGTGTGACGGGTTGTAGTACTCTCCAGGTGGGTGATGGAGGAGTGTGACAGGGTGTAGTACTCTCCAGGTGGGTGATGGGGAAGTGTGACGGGTTGTAGTACTCTCCAGGTGGGTGATGGAGGAGTGTGACGGGTTGTAGTACTCTCCAGGTGGGTGATGGAGGAGTGTGACGGGGTGTAGTACTCTCCAGGTGGGTCTTCATGCTGTGGTGTATGGGTGGGTGTTCTCTCCAGGTTGGTCTTCATGCTGTGGTGTATGGGTGAGTGTTCTCTCCAGGTTGGTCTTCATGCTGTGGTGTATGGGTGAGTGTACCCCTGGGGGGCTGGAGAGGGAGGGAGCCTTGTCACAGAGCCAAGCACTGTGTGTTTGTGTCTGTGTGTGTGAGTGCATACCTGCCTGCATATGTGTGTTTCCTGCACAGTGAATTTAATGTTGAGCTGTAGATCCTATCTGTGACTCCATGAGGAAAATCTACTCGTGTTTCTTTAAAGGGGACATGGATGCTAGGCTGGTGTTTTCCACATGGAGAATCTTGACAGATTGTAAATCCTATCAGAGATTAGAGAAAAGGGGATTTTGAATAATGCCCAGGCCTTATAGACATGGACTCCAGGCGTTGCAACGAGGCACAGTCATATTTCTGCACACCCTCACCACACACACAAACACACACTCCTGAACCCTCTTCTCATACCCTGCAGCGGCCACCAGTCAGATTGAGAAGGATTTTAAAATGGCTTGATGTACTCAATCAGGTCTGGTTTATTTGAAAGCAGTCATCTGGCTGTGTGCTACTCAAGCATGACTCTCAGATGATTGTATAGGTTTGGGGGGGGGGGGGGGGGGGGGGTCAAAGGAGAGGAGAAAGAGGGATTGAGGACGGGGTGATGTCTATGAGTCTGAACCACATTCTAAATCACACATGCTTAGTACTAGGTTAATTCTCTGATCCTTTGATTGGATGGACCACATGTAAGTTCATACTGCAAAAGCTTTGATTGGTTGGAGGACGTCCTCTGGAAGTTGTCTTAATTACCTTGTAGGTTAATGGAAGGAGGTAAGGAGGTGAGGAGCACGAGGAGGACGGAAACTAGCTGTCCTCCGGCTACACCATAGTGCTACCGAAGAGCGTTCTATTGAAGCTACTGTAGACCTTTGTAAAACAGTGTGTTTTAATCAGGTATTCGGTGATGTGTATATTTTTAGTATAGTTCTATCTAAAAATGATTTTTTTTAATTACATTTTTTTAACTGTATTTGTATTCACTGAGTAGGATGGTCCTCCCCTTCCTCTTCTGCGGAGCCTCCACTGACACACACACACACACACACACACACACACACACACACACACGCTTACCTGCTCACATTCCCACCACCACACACACACACACACCATTCTCACACCATCATCCTTTCCCTGCCATTTACAATCTTTGTTCCCGAAGCGTTGTTATTTCTCCACTGTGATTCTTACCTCAGCAGCAGAGAGAGCATGCTTCTGTTCCACTGCCACATTGTGTCGGCTACACTGGTGAAATAATGGTGCTTGCATGGAACCCTTTCGTTCTATGTTTTGTGGTGTTGCACCATTTCTTCTAGCACTCTGGTAATGGTGCGTGTATAGCCTCTGTCATTCAGGCATAAACAGGAAAACAAACTCATTGGACAAACAAACAGAGTGGAAAGGTGTTCTCATGGTCTCCATGGAGATATGGTATCCGGGCAGATGTTGGGGGTGAATCAATCAGAACATTTAGCATTTACATTTGAATGCTTTTTAGTACAATAACGCCAAAGAGACAGTGCTGTAGCCTACAGTAAGTGAGCAGGGGTTGTGAGTGTTTTGTTGTCACGTGCATACACTTAATTTACACGTGTCATATGTTTGTTTGAGCTTGAATTGTGGATCATTTAAAAATTAATCAAGGAAGTAGTATTAGTCTTCAATCAAAACATTTTATCAAAATAGGAAGTTTCAATCAAAATATTTTTTAAAAATAGTCACAGATACGTACCTGCGGAGATGCTATGAATGTATTATTCTGGAACCAACTGGTTGATTGCTTCAGTTCTCCTCCTGTCTGATCTGCAGGCTATGGAACTGCCATCAGGGGTCTACAAAGCCACTGAGGACAGAGAGACCACCTTGAACACAAAGGTAAGCTATTGAGGAATAATCAAAGACCTACCACCCAATGAAATAGTATATGGGATTTGATGACGTGTATTTTCAGTTATTTCAGTATATTTCCAGGGTACATCCATGTGCATCCTCTCCTAATGAAAAGAGACAGTCTGTCAGGAATGACATTCTACACTATTGTAATAAATGGTGTGATATGGAACCCCAGTATATTCAATTATTCCGGTAATACAAGTATTGATTGGGGACAGCACTGAACTCTGCTGCCCCCTCTAGGCCTTAATGATATCTGAATGTTCAGAAGATTAAGACTTTTTTACTGGGACTTTAATTTAATCTTCAACTGAATTTTCTGATGGGCCGCTCTGTTGCGCTCTCTTCTTTCAATCTCCTGTGACTCTCCATCTCTTTCTCTCTCTCTCTGAATCCCCCCCCCCCCTCTATCCCTCCCTCTTTCCTCCTCTCTCTCCCTACCTCCCTCCTTCCTCTCCTGGGATCTGTCAAGCAGCTTTAGCGACCTGATATTAAACTAGAAAGGCAGCCCCACTGTAGCCTGCAGAGACTTGCTGTTTATTAAAAGGAGAATAGGAGAGTTATGTCCCTTGGTAAATGCTGCTCTCTGAGTTCAATTACTGTATGTTTGTGTCTCCTCTATCTCTGCCCTCTGTTTACTCTCCTCTACACGTTTAATTGTCTTTCTTTTCTAGTTCCCCCTGCTGTGTGTTTGTGTCGGCGTTGGTCCTGAGTCTCTCTAGGAAACCTTCCAGGATTGATTTGACCCATATAGTTAACCCACTAGACTCCTGATACATAAGGAGCAGTACATCATATAATATACACTGAGAATAACAAACATCAAGAACCCCCCCCCCCCCCCCTTTGCCCTCAGAACAGCCTCAATTCGTCAGGGTGTGGACTCTGCAGGGTGTCGAAAGCGTTCCACAGGGATGCTGGCCCATGTTGACAGAGTTGTGTGAATTTGGCTGGATGTCCTTTGGGTGGTGGATCATTCTTGATACACACAGGAAACTGTTGAGCGTGAAAAACCCAGCGGTGTTGCAGTTCTTGACACACTCAAACCGGTGTGTCTACTACCATACCCCGTTCAAAGGCACTTAAATATTTTGTCTTGCCCATTCACCCTTTGAATGGCACATATACATAATCCACGTCTCAATTGTCTCAAGGCTAAAAAATCAAATCAAACTTTATTTGTCACATGCACCAAATACAACAGGTGTAGACCTTACCGTGAAATGCTTACTTACAAGCCCCTAACCAACAATGCAGCTCAAGAAGAGTTAAGAAAACATTTACCAAATAAACTAAAGTAAAAAATAATAAAAAGTAACACAATAAAATTACAATAACGAGGCTATATAGTGGGTACCAGTACCAAGTCAATGTGTGTGTGGGGGGGGGGGGGGGTACAGGTTCGTCGAGGTAATTTGTACATGTAGGTAGGGGTAAAGTGACTATGCATAGATAATAAACAGCGAGTAGCAGCAGTGTAAAAACAAATGGGGGGGGGGGGGACAATTTGATTAATTGTTTAGCATTCTTATGGCTTGGGGGTATAAGCTGTTAAGGAACCTTTTGGTCCTACACTTGGCACTCCGGTAACGTGCAGTAGCAGAGAGAACAGTCTATGACTTGGGTGACTGGACTCTGACAATTTTTGGGGCCTTCCTCTGACACCGCCTAGTATATAGGTCCTGGATGGCAGGAAGCTTGGCCCCAGTGATGTACTGGGCCGTACGCATTACCCTTTGTAGCGCCTTACAGTCAGATGCTGAGCAGTTGTCATGCCAGGTGGTGATTCAACCGGTCAGGGTGGTGCAGCTGTAGAACTTTTTGAGGATCTGGGGACCCATGCCAAACCTTTTCAGTCTCCTGAAGGGGGAAAGGTGTTGTTGTGCCCTCTTAACGACTGTCTTGGTGTGTTTGGACCACATTGGTGATGTGGACACCAAGGAACTTGAAACTCTCGACCAGCTCCACTACGGCCCCGTCGATGTTAATGGGGGCCTGTTCGACCAGCCTTTTCCTGTAGTCCAAGATCAGAGCCTTTGTCTTTCTCACATTGAGGGAGAGGTTGTTGTCCTGGCACCACACTACCAGGTCTCTGACCTCCTCCCTGTAGGCCGTCTCATCGTTGTTGGTAATCAGGCGCTGTGTCGACAGCAAACTTAATGATGGCGTTGGAGTCATGTTTTGCCATGCAGTCGTGGGTGAACAAGGAGTACAGGAGGGGACTAAACACGCACCCCTGAGGATCAGCGTGGCAGACGTGTTGTTGCCTACCCTTACCACCTGGGGGCGGCCCGTCAGGAAGTCCAGGATCCAGTTGCAGAGGGGGGTGTTTAGTCCTAGGGTCCTTAGCTTAGTGATGAGCTTTGTGGGCACTATGGTGTTGAACGCTGAGCTGTAGCCAATGAACAGCATTCTCACATAGGTGTTCCTTTTGTCCAGGTGGGAACTTCATCTACACTGATTGAAGTGGATTTAACAATTGACATCAATAAGGGATCAGAGCTTTCACCTGTTCAGTCTATGTCATGGAAAGAGAAGGTGTTGTAAATGTTTGGTATACTTAGTGTATATTATTAACCCACTAGTCTCCTGATATATAAGGAGCACCACAACATATATGATATATATTGAATATTTCTCAGGAGCAGTATCTTTCCTGATTCCTAGAAAGCTATGAAGCTGTATTGAATATCACTTGTTAATGTTCTCAATCTCAACAATAGAGAGGCTCTCTAGAGCTTTTGGTGAAGGCCTGATCTGTGTGGGCATGTGTGTGCGTGCATGTGGAAAACCCTCATTCTCTCAGATCAGAAAGAACTATTTCCAAAGTGTGTGGGTGGAAGGTTGAAGCAATCCAAGAAAGGAGGGTAAAGGATGATATCAGGGCCATATACTCTACTTTACACGGGCATCACAATTCTGATCTTTGCCCAATTGTCAAAACAAAAAAAGCTGATATTATTTGTCAAAAGATCAGACTTCGTTAAAAAAAGATCAGACTTGGGTTGCCTATGAAACACAGACTTATGTGTCCCTGAAACATTTTTTATTCCAACTCTAACTTTGAGGGTCTTGATTGGTAGACTGGTAGAGCTCTGTCTGGGCTCTGTAACTCTGAGGGTCTTGATTGGTAGACTGGTAGAGCTCTCAGTCGGGGCTCTGTAACTCTGAGGGTCTTGATTGGTAGACTGGTAGAGCTCTCAGTCGGGGCTCTGTAACTCTGAGGGTCTTGATTGGTAGACTGGTAGAGCTCTGTCTGGGCTCTGTAACTCTGAGGGTCTTGATTGGTAGACTGGTAGAGCTCTCAGTCGGGGCTCTGTAACTCTGAGGGTCTTGATTGGTAGACTGGTAGAGCTCTCAGTCGGGGCTCTGTAACTTGGATTGGAAGTGTCTGGTGGTGTTAAGTGATTTACTGGATCTGTGCCACCTGGCTGTCCACGAATAAATCCTCCTCTGACAGCCATCCATTCCCGAAGTCTCCACTTCTCTCTCTACCCCCCTTTTCTCTCTGTCTGTCTCCCTTTCTCCCCTCTCCCTCTTCTCTCCTTCCTCTCTCCATCTCTCTATCTCTTCCCTCCTGCCCATCTCTCTCATCTCTGCTTTCCAGCTCATTTGCATGGCAAAGCCTTGGAGATTATGCACCATGCAAATTACACTGCTCTCTGCGCAAGGTGATTTCAACCCACCCAGCCAGCCTCCCTCTATTTCTATCTCAGTTCAATTCAAGGGCTTTATTGGCAGGGAAACACATGTTAACATTGCCAAAGCAAGTGAAGTAGATAATAAACAAAAGTGAAAATAAACAAGGAAAAGTGGATTCTGTCTTTATCCAGACATTTGAGTGTTTTTATCTTTTTGTCCCTGTCTGTTTTTATAGGTTTCCTTCTGGAGGGATCAAACTGAACTGTGTGTGTTTGTGCCAAAGTGTGTGTGTGTGTGTGTGCCAAAGTGTGTGTGTGTGTGTGCGTTATCTCTCATGGGGCCTGACACTCACCCATATGTGCTGCAGGGAGTAGGGACAGCCAATCTTAACACAGCAACCATTACTCTGCTGCTACTGCAGAGCAACTAGATTCGACCCTGGCAGACAGACAATACCCTCTGATGGATGGCTACCTTCACAAACACACAGAGAGAGAAAGAGACTGAACAGTTTGTAACTGCAATAATAATATCATTTGATCCATGCCTGTACCGAGTCCAACCCCCATGCTGTACTCATATAGTGTGAATCTGGTGTCTGTAGATGCTCAGTCATGTACACAGCTCGTTGAAATCTCTGTTCACACCCCCTCCAGGATTTAACAATAATGGATTGGTGTAGGAAATGGTAAAACTTCCCTCTACCCCATGTCTACGCCACCAATCCACTGCTTGAAAATGTCTACGCCACCAATCCACTGCTTTTAAATGCAAGGAGGGGGGGGGGGGGGGGGGCATCAGAACAGTATGGATAAAATATTGACTTGTGGAGGTGTTTTAATTGCTTGATGCTTGTCTTTCATTAATGAACGAGGAGGCTTGAGTTCAAAGAGGAGCAACAGGGCAGAATGCTACTGTAAAGGAAAATGGAGATGAATGTACCCAAGTGTGCTTCAGAGAACAAGAGAGATGGAGTTGACAACCTGTAGCTTCTATTTATATAGCCCTGATAAAGGTTTCCTAAAGGCTTCTTTAAGCCTTAAAAGTTATGTTTCCTTTAAAGTGGGACCCTGAATTTAGGACCCTTTCAGAGAGAAAAGAGAGCGAGGGTATAAGTCATAGTGAAAATGTGGATGACTAATTTGGCATTAGCGTAACGGAGGTGGTTGGTGAACAATGCTTATTAGATAAGTAATCTTGCCTGAGACCTGAAGACTTGCGTTAGCTCCCCCATAGCTAATGTATTTCGCTGAGCGGGTTAACACAGTCGTGTGGCATGGAAGAGGCCCGTGTTCACAGTCTATTCAGTCCCATTAGCAATCTGTTGCAGTGCTTCATCTAGTCAACAATATGTGTGGATGTTGAAAATCTTTCAACTACCAGAGAGATCCCTATGCTCACCCATAAACCCCTGGGCACAATGAGTCTCAGGTAAGAACATTTCCACCCAGACACAAGACATTTAATATGCTTTAAAGTTCTGGTCAAGTTCAGCTGTGGATTTATCAGGATTGTGGGAATCTAGAAAGGATCGAGAGGGATTTTCCAGTTTGGTTACTGTGGGATTAGAGATGGGAAGAGTGGGATTGGGAAGCAGCAGTATCTGGCTTGTTAGATGTTTCCCCTTTCTCATGTCCTCTCTTGCACCTCTTTCCCTTCTCCTTTTCTTCTCCCTTTTCCTCTCCCCTCCTCACCTCAGATCACACACAGACACTCCCGCAGATATCCAGACATCCACATCCAGATCATAACAGTGGAGTCCCCCCCCCACCACAGCCCCAGCCGTTGGGGAATTCTCATTGGTTTACTAAGTCATCAAATTACCATTTATCCCACTCATATTAAATGGCTTTTGTTTAGGCTGACCAGATTAGCATACAATAAGCAATCATACTCCCCTGATGAACAGATCTGAAGAGGGAGGGAGGGAGGCAGAGAGGGGATGAGACAAAGAGAGAGAGAGAGTCAACGAGATGGAGGAAAGGCAGACCAGTGTGTTAATTCAAAAGAAGAAAGGAGAGGTAGATCGAGAAACAATTTGAGAAAGAGGCGCACAGTGAGAGAAAGTGAGTGCTGCCATTAAAGAAAGAGGCTCACAGCGAGAGAAAGTGAGCACTGCCATTAAAGAAAGAGGCTCACAGCGAGAGAAAGTGAGCACTGCCATTAAAGAAAGAGGCTCACAGCGAGAGAAAGTGAGCACTGCCATTAAAGAAAGAGGCTCACAGCGAGAGAAAGTGAGCACTGCCATTAAAGAAAGAGGCTCACAGCGAGAGAAAGTGAGCACTGCCATTAAAGAAAGAGGCTCACAACGAGAGAAAGTGAGCACTGCCATTAAAGAAAGAGGCTCACAGCGAGAGAAAGTGAGCACTGCCATTAAAGAAAGAGGCTCACATCGAGAGAAAGTGAGCACTGCCATTAAAGAAAGAGGCTCACAGTGAGAGAAAGTGAGTGCTGCCATTAAAGAAAGAGGCTCACAGTGAGAGAAAGTGAGCGCTGCCATTAAAGAAAGAGGCTCACAATGAGAGAAAGTGAGCACTGCCATTAAAGAAAGAGGCTCACATCGAGAGAAAGTGAGCGCTGCCATTAAAGAAAGAGGCTCACAGCGAGAGAAAGTGAGCGCTGCCATTAAAGAAAAAAGCTCACAATGAGAGAAAGTGAGTGCTGTCATTAAAGACTGGTCAGACACCGTGTTATGCGGTAAAGCGCACGGTGTCCCCAGTACGCGTGCTTAGCCCAGTGCGGGCTATTCCACCTTGCCGCACTGGGAGGGCTAGGTTGGGCATCGAGCCGGATGTCATGAAGCCGGCCCAACGTATCTGGCCTCCAGTACGTCTCCTCGGGCCGGCGTACATGGCACCAGCCTTACAGGTGGTGTCCCCGGTTCGCCTGCATAGCCCAGTGCGGGTTATTCCACCTCGCCGCACTGGCAGGTTTACGGGGACCATTCAACCTGGTAGGGTTGGGGAGGCTCGGTGCTCAAGAGCATGTGTCCTCCTTCACGGTCCGGTATATCCGGCGCCACCTTCCCACCCCAGCTCAGTACCACCAGTGCCTACACCACGCACCAGGCTTCCAGTGCATCACCAGAGCCCTGTTCCTCCTCCCCGCACTCGCCCTGAGGTGCGTATCCTCAGCCCGGTACCTCCAGTTCCGGCACCACGCATCAGGCCTATAGTGCGTCTCAGCCGGCCAGAGTCTGCCGTCTGCCCTGCGGTGCCTGAACTGCCCGTCTGCCCAGCGCCGTCTGAGCCATCCGTCTGCCCAGCGCCGTCTGAGCCATCCGTCTGCCCAGCGCCGTCTGAGCCATCCGTCTGCCCAGCGCCGTCTGAGCCATCCGTCTGCCCAGCGCCGTCTGAGCCATCCGTCTGCCCAGCGCCGTCTGAGCCATCTGTCTGCCACGAGCCATTAGAGCCGCCCGTCTGTCCCGAGCCAGTAGAGCCGTCCGTCAGTCAGGAGCCGCTAGAGCCGTCCGTCAGTCAGGAGCCGCCAGAGACGCCCGCCAGTCAGGAGCCGCCAGAGACGCCCGCCAGTCAGGAGCCGCCAGAGACGCCCGCCAGTCAGGAGCCGCCAGAGACGCCCGCCAGTCAGGAGCTGCCAGAGACGCCCGCCAGTCAGGAGCTGCCAGAGACGCCCTCCAGTCATGAGCTGCCCTCCAGTCATGAGCTGCCCTCCAGTCATGAGCTGCCCTCCAGTCATGAGCTGCCCTCCAGTCATGAGCTGCCCTACAGTCATGAGCTGCCCTACAGTCATGAGCTGCTGCCCCTTATCCCGGAGCTGCTGCCCCTTATCCCGGAGCTGCTGCCCCTTATCCCGGAGCTGCTGCCCCTTATCCCGGAGCTGCTCCCCTTATCCCGGAGCTGCTGCCCCTTATCCCGGAGCTGCTGCCCCTTATCCCGGTGCTGACCCTTATCCCGGTGCTGGCCCTTATCCCGATGCTGCCCCTTCATTTAGGTGGGTTGAGTTGGAGGGTGGTCATTGGGAGGGGGATACGGAAGCAGGGAGTGACTATGGTGGGGTGGGGACCTCGCCCAGAGCCTGAGCCACCACCGTGGTCAGATGCCCACCCAGACCCTCCCCTAGACTTTGTGCTGGTGCGCCCGGAGTTCGCACCTTAAGGGGGGGGTTATGTCACGTTCCTGACCTGTTTTCTCTTGTTTTATATGTCTTTATTGGTCAGGGCGTGAGTGTTGGGTGGGCAGTCTATGTTTTCTATTTCTATGTGGGGTTTTGTGTTCGGCCTGGTATGATTCTCAATTAGAGACAGGTGTGTATCGTTTGTCTCTGATTGAGAGTCATACTAAGGCAGCCAGGGTTTCACTGGTGTTTTGTGGGTGTTTGTTTCCTGTCTCAGTGTTTGTTCTGCACCAGATAGGACTGTCTCGGTTTTCACGGTTTGTTATTTTGTTATTTGTTAAGTGTTCATGGTTATTGTTTAATTAAACATGTTGAGCACTGGCTACGCTGCATTTTGGTCCTCTCCTTTACCCCTGGAAGAAAACCTTCACAGAGGCTCACAACGAGAGAAAGTGAGCGCTGCCATTAAAGAAAGAGGCTCAAAATGAGAGAAAGTGAGCGCTGCCATTAAAGAAAGAGGCTCACAACGAGAGAAAGTGAGCGCTGCCATTAAAGGAGGCTCACAACGAGAGAAAGTGAGCGCTGCCATTAAAGAAAGAGGCTCACATCGAGAGAAAGTGAGCGCTGCCATTAAAGAAAAATGCTCACAACGAGAGAAAGTGAGCGCAGCCATTAAAGGAGGCTCACAACGAGAGAAAGTGAGCGCTGCCATTAAAGAAAAATGCTCACAACGAGAGAAAGTGAGCGCAGCCATTAAAGAAAGAGGCTCACAACGAGAGAAAGTGAGCGCTGCCATTAAAGAAAGAGGCTCACATCGAGAGAAAGTGAGCGCTGCCATTAAAGAAAGAGGCTCACAGTGAGAGAAAGTGAGTGCTGCCATTAAAGAAAGAGGCTCACAGTGAGAGAAAGTGAGCGCTGCCATTAAAGAAAGAGGCTCACAGTGAGAGAAAGTGAGTGCTGCCATTAAAGAAAGAGGCTCACAGTGAGAGAAAGTGAGCGCTGCCATTAAAGAAAGAGGCTCACAACGAGAGAAAGTGAGTGCTGCCATTAAAGAAAGAGACTCACAGTGAGAGAAAGTGAGTGCTGTCATTAAAGAAAGAGATAAGAGCCATAGCTACTTGATTGCTTGTGTTTAATTAGTAACCAGCCCACTCCAAAGCTGTCCTATCGTTAAACTAAGAAGTCCTGAAGCAGAGATTCTGCTGTTTTAATCAGGGTGCCGTTGTCAGACAGAGAGGATTGTGGAAGAGATGTACAGAATTGAAGACCTCTTGTCTTTTCATGCTGGGCAACACTTTAACCCTCTCTGCCCCTTTCCTTTATACCCCTCTCTACCCCTTCCCTTTATACCCCTCTCTGCCCCTTTCCTTTATACCCCTCTCTGCCCCTTTCCTTTATACCCCTCTCTACCCCTTCCCTTTATACCCCTCTCTGCCCCTTCCCTTTATACCCCTCTCTGCCCCTTTCCTTTATACCCCTTCATACCCCTTCCCTCTATACCCCTCTCTACCCCTTCCCTTTATACCCCTTCATACCCCTTCCCTCTATACCCCTCTCTACCCCTTCCCTTTATACCCCTCTCTACCCCTTTCCTTTATACCCCTTCATACCCCTTCCCTCTATACCCCTCTCTACCCCTTTCCTTTATACCCCTTCATACCCCTTCCCTCTATACCCCTCTCTACCCCGTCCCTCTATACCCCTCTCTACCCCTTCCCTTTATACCCCTCTCTACCCCTTTCCTTTATACCCCTTCATACCCCTTCCCTTTATACCCCTCTCTGCCCCTTTCCTTTATACCCCTTCATACCCCTTCCCTCTATACCCCTCTCTACCCCGTCCCTCTATACCCCTCTCTACCCCTTCCCTTTATACCCCTCTCTACCCCTTTCCTTTATACCCCTTCATACCCCTTCCCTTTATACCCCTCTCTGCCCCTTTCCTTTATACCCCGCTCTACCCCTTCCCATCTCTACCCCTTCCCTCTATACCTCTCTCTACCCCTTCCCTTTATACCCCTTCATACCCCTTCCCTCTATACCCTCTCTACCCCTTCCCTCTATACCCCTCTCTACCCCTTCCCTCTATACCCCTCTCTACCCCATCCCTCTATACCCCTCTCAACCCCATCCCTCTATACCCCTCTCTACCCCGTCCCTCTATACCCCTCTCTACCCCTTCCCTCTATACTCCTCTCTATCCCTTCCCTCTATACCCCTCTCTACCCCATCCCTCTATCCTCCTCTCTACCCCTTACCTCTATACCCCTCTCTACCCCGTCCCTCTATACCCCTCTCTACCCCTTCCCTCTATACCCGCTCTACCCCTTCCCTCTATACCCCTCTCTACCCCTTCCCTCTATACCCCTCTCTACCCCTTCCCTCTATACCCCTCTCTACCCCTTCCCTCTATATCCCTCTCTACCCCATCCCTCTATCCTCCTCTCTACCCCTTACCTCTATACCCCTCTCTACCCCGTCCCTCTATACCCCTCTCTACCCCTTACCTCTATACCCCTCTCTACCCCGTCCCTCTATACCCCTCTCTACCCCTTCCCTCTATACCCGCTCTACCCCTTCCCTCTATACCCCTCTCTACCCCTTCCCTCTATACCCTTAACTACCTCAGGGGAAGGGGGTAGACAGGGAGTGTTTTTGTGGTAGGTGACTAATTAGATTGATTAAAGCTGAGCTGGCGTTGGAGACAGGAAGAGGAAATGGAGACAGATGACCCTGTCCTGTATGGATGCTGCTGCTACGCCACAGGAATGACAATATGTCTGCTCTGTGGTAGGAATGACAATATGTCTACTCTGTGGTAGGAATGACAATATGTCTGCTCTGTGGTAGAAATGACAATATGTCTACTCTGTGGTAGGAATGACAATATGTCTACTCTGTGGTAGGAATGGCAATATGTCTACTCTGTGGTAGGAATAACAATATGTCTACTCTGTGGTAGGAATGACAATATGTCTACTCTGTGGTAGGAATGACAATATGTCTACTCTGTGGTAGGAATGACAATATGTCTACTCTGTGGTAGGAATGGCAATATGTCTACTCTGTGGTAGGAATGACAATATGTCTACTCTGTGGTAGGAATGACAATATGTCTACTCTGTGGTAGGAATGACAATATGTCTACTCTGTGGTAGGAATGGCAATATGTCTACTCTGTGGTAGGAATGACAATATGTCTGCTCTGTGGTAGGAATGACAATGTCTACTCTGTGGTAGGAATGACAATATGTCTACTCTGTGGTAGGAATGGCAATATGTCTACTCTGTGGTAGGAATGACAATATGTCTGCTCTGTGGTAGGAATGGCAATATGTCTACTCTGTGGTAGGAATGACAATATGTCTGCTCTGTGGTAGGAATGGCAATATGTCTACTCTGTGGTAGGAATGGCAATATGTCTACTCTGTGGTAGGAATGACAATATGTCTACTCTGTGGTAGGAATGACAATATGTCTACTCTGTGGTAGGAATGACAATATGTCTACTCTGTGGTAGGAATGGCAATATGTCTACTCTGTGGTAGGAATGACAATATGTCTACTCTGTGGTAGGAATGGCAATATGTCTACTCTGTGGTAGGAATGGCAATATGTCTACTCTGTGGTAGGAATGGCAATATGTCTACTCTGTGGTAGGAATAACAATATGTCTACTCTGTGGTAGGAATAACAATATGTCTACTCTGTGGTAGGAATAACAATATGTCTACTCTGTGGTAGGAATGGCAATATGTCTACTCTGTGGTAGGAATAACAATATGTCTGCTCTGTGGTAGGAATGACAATATGTCTACTCTGTGGTAGGAATTACAATATGTCTGCTCTGTGGTAGGAGTGGCAATATATCTACTCTGTGGTAGGAATGACAATATGTCTACTCTGTGGTAGGAATGACAATAAATTCCTTTGCTCTCTGTCTTGCGGTCTCTCTGTCAGTCATTGTTGTATTCTGACTGCAGGACAGCGTTATAAGTCATTGTTGTATTCTGACTATAGGACAGCGTTATAAGTCATTGTTGTATTCTGACTATAGGACAGTGTTATAAGTCATTGTTGTATTCTGACTGCAGGACAGTGTTATAAGTCATTGTTGTATTCTGACTACAGGACAGTGTTATAAGTCATTGTTGTATTCTGACTATAGGACAGTGTTATAAGTCATTGTTGTATTCTGACTGCAGGACAGTGTTATAAGTCATTGTTGTATTCTGACTGCAGGACAGTGTTATAAGTCATTGTTGTATTCTGACTACAGGACAGCGTTATAAGTCATTGTTGTATTCTGACTATAGGACAGCGTTATAAGTCATTGTTGTATTCTGACTACAGGACAGCGTTATAAGTCATTGTTGTATTCTGACTATAGGACAGCGTTATAAGTCATTGTTGTATTCTGACTATAGGACAGCGTTATAAGTCATTGTTGTATTCTGACTACAGGACAGTGTTATAAGTCATTGTTGTATTCTGACTACAGGACAGCGTTATAAGTCATTGTTGTATTCTGACTATAGGACAGCGTTATAAGTCATTGTTGTATTCTGACTACAGGACAGCGTTATAAGTCATTGTTGTATTCTGACTATAGGACAGCGTTATAAGTCATTGTTGTATTCTGACTATAGGACAGCGTTATAAGTCATTGTTGTATTCTGACTGCAGGACAGCGTTATAAGTCATTGTTGTATTCTGACTATAGGACAGTGTTATAAGTCATTGTTGTATTCTGACTATAGGACAGCGTTATAAGTCATTGTTGTATTCTGACTATAGGACAGCGTTATAAGTCATTGTTGTATTCTGACTATAGGACAGCGTTATAAGTCATTGTTGTATTCTGACTGCAGGGCAGTGTTATCTGTCGTTCTGCCCCTGAACAAGGTAGTTAACCCACTGTCCCTAGGCCGTCATTGAAAATAATAATTTTGTTCTTAACTGACTTGCCTAGTTAAATAAAGGTAAAATAAATGTAAACGAGAGAGAGCGAGAGAGAGAGGGTTCCGTGATAAACACTATATACACTGTAGCTGTCAGTCACTCTCTCTGCCTACTAGATAACAACTGTCTGTCACAAATTCTATCTCACTGAGTGTAAACCACTGGGGAGCAGACAGCTGAGGGCCTCAGACTGATGGGTTCTTTCCAACCACAAGATTCGTAGCAGTTGTTACGCCTATCAGGGACAATTAAAATATAACAAACCTGTAACACATCTAACAGCCCAAACCTGTTATTCATCCATTGCCTACCGATGGACTTCAGATGATCTAAGTGGTAATAAAAGTTTAGGAAAACTCAGCCCTGCCGAGGACAACTGACCGTGTGTACTGGCAAGGCTGGTTGCCCTGGAAACAGTCCCTTCCTCAGCCCGACCACAATTGCATCTCACTGGAGGTTTGATGGAGCAGAGAGGATCATGGGCATCTGAGATCGCGTTGGTTCCTAATCTTGTTTCTGGGGGGTCTGTCTTTGTGTTGCACAGCGTGGGCAGGGGGAATGTGGCTTTAATGATGGATTTAGACACAGAGGAATCATTCCAATGTCAAACCCCTGTGCTCTAATGATTTACGTTTGAAATTAGATTCCTGAGGAGAACAAAATGTGAATATGTGCTGTCGTGTGTGTGTGTGTTGTCGTGTGTGCTTGCGTATGTGTTTTGTTGATCATATTTCTGTTCCCATCTCATTCCGGCTCTCTTCATCCCTCTGTCCCTCTGTCCCTCCTTTCACTCATCCTCCTCTTCTTGGATCATGCTATCAATGCCACTCTATTGGTGTCACAACAACAGGTTCTGGAAATGAATCTTTATGAATCTCTCTCTGAACCTCACAGAAAGTATTTAACACCTCTGTTATGAGGAGGGAATAGACCCTGTCACAGAGAATGGTAAATCTAGGTGGAGAGAAGGAGAGAGTTTGAGATAGATGGAGAGAATAGAAGAGGACCGTCAGTGGCTTGCCTGTAGAGAGTGACTTAGCAGATGTGATTGTGCTCCAGTCCCCTAATGGCAGAGCTGTGATATGAATCTAAATCTCAAGCTCTAATTCATCTCAGGTCGGATTTAATAAAGGGCCTCAACCTCCCATTAATCCCTATCAATAAGGGCTGTACAGCCTCAGCCATGCTGCTCATTAACACAGAGCGTGGCGTATGTACTCACTCTCTCTCTCTCTCTCTCTCTCTCTCTCTCTCTCTCTCTGTCTCTGTCTCTGTCTCTGTCTCTCTCTCTCTCTCTCTCTCTCTCTCTCTCTCTCTCTCTCTCTCTCTCTCTCTCTCTCTCACGCACACGGACACACATGGACACATGAGGAGAAGAATTAAGCAACACAGCATGCTTTATCCTTGCTAAAAAAAAAGACTTGGTTGTCAAAGTTGAATGTGCTTTCCTTGGCTTGAAGTAATCAAAACATGTTTGGCTAGTGAGATCTAATAGTGTGCCTTCTCATAAATATGTTTTTAAATACAGCTTTATATATTTAATTAAATCATTGAAGCTTGGACTGCTTCTTCAGGCCAGTCCATTTGACTTCTCTACAGCCTCTACGTGTCCTCCATCCTTTCCCTTCCACCCGGTGCATTGTCTGGGTGCCATATCAGTATTGAAGTCAGTTTTGCATAGCCTACTTTCCGCTAACACTAACCATAACATTAAAGGAAAACTTCACCCAAAAACTATCTTTTGGTATTTGTTTCATTGGTTTTGGACATAGTCCCAAAAATGTTTTGCTTGTCAGCAATCAAGTTTTCAAGACACGTAACTTTCAAAATGTAGAAATCATCTGCATGTGATGCATTTTGCATTATATTATTCTAGGTTTTGCACCACATCTTGCACAACGCATCGTACGGGAATGATTTCTGTATTTTGAAAGATCGGTTTTCCTATAAGGGCAGAAAATCTGAACCTGAAAACAATACTGACCCTGAATCAGTTTTTTAGAGGCAACATCAGCCTTCTACCATTAATGTTCTATCTGTTGGCTGGTTATTGGTCAGAATGCAGTCATTGATGGGGTGAAACGGTGATAAGCCCTGTCTGGGTTGGCCTTCCTGAGATCATGACCCTGAATCTCTGACCTCTGTTAGTGCTCCCTGGAGAGTCTGGGTTGGAGGTGAGACATGTGTCAGCAATAGAAGCTAACGACTGGACTGTCAGAGAGAGGGGTGGGGGAGAAAGAGCGCTGGATAGAGACAAGAAGGGAGGAGGAAAGATATTAAAAGAAAATGTGTTAATGAAGTGGTCAGATTATCCTCTCAGGCCTCATCCCCTCTCTATCGCCGGAGTTAGCTAGCTAGTCTTATCTCGTTAGCCAGATTCTCTGCTAAATGGATTGTTGGACGTCGTTAGCATAAACTCTCTGTGGCCATGTGGAATACAGCGTGGACAGTGACTCATGGACAGTGTGTGAAGTGACAGGGAGAAGGATGGGAAAAGTCCATGTAGTTTAGATGCATTGTGCTCAAACTGATGTTTTA